>NC_051156.1:169450814-169482595 GCF_013339745.2 Dermacentor silvarum | reverse complement strand
CAGACACAGCGGGATAAAGAAGGTAGCATGATCAGACTAGTTCAGGCCTCGTAATTACCGAATAACGTACGTGGCACCATACCTCAATTGGCACGTTGCGGAGAAGACAAAGATGGAACGCTTAATCAGAAAGGGCGTACAAACAGGCAATAGGGCTACCGATCAACACAAGCACGAACAGTTAATGGATCTGGGTCTACATAATACGCTGGGGGAATTGATAGATGCACAGAACATAGCGCAATACGAACGCCTTTCCAAGAGCAGGACGGGCAGATACATACTAGAAAAGTTAGGCATCGGGTATCACGCTCAACACGGCATCAAAGTCGACGCACCCAGCAGCCTCAGGGACAAGTTGGTCGTCCCTCCGCTACCAAAGAACACGCACCCGGAATACCACAGGGGTAGAAGAGAAAAGAGAGCGCAGGACGTACAGAGAAAGTACGGCAAATGTGAAGACGCGGTGTTCGTGGACGCGGCCAGGTATGCGCGCAGGCGCGCCTTCACGGCAATGGTGGTAGATCACGAGAACACCTGCAAAACTAGTGTCACGGTACGCACGGTGCACGCGGAGACAGCGGAGGAGGTAGCCATCGCGCTAGCGGTGGCCACCACCGAGGCCAGATTGATCATCAGCGACTCCCAGACGGCAATTCGCAACTACGCCAACGGCCGCATCTCCCCGAGGCGTTACGAATACTACTCGCGGGCAAAACCGGGAATTAAGAAGTTTACATCGTATGGGCCACCCACCCACACCACCTCACTCGCCGGCAACGAGGCGGCGCACGGGGCGGCTCGAGGGCTTACGGACCGAGCCGCCAACCACATGCACTACCGCCGCCTCGGCCACGACGTCTAGTGAGGGGTGGGAGTAGGAGGATCGCCTGACGAGTTAGAGAAATAACACAACACTACAGACTGGCGAGGTGCAAATTTCCGCCACCACACCAGAAACTGAACAAGAGACTGGCGGTCGCATGGCGACAGCAAGAACGTTTGTAAACCCGGTGATCTTGAATCTCTGTTACCCAGAGCTTTATTCGTCCAACCAATGCAAGTTTTGTGAGGCCAGGGCAACCCTGGAACACATGTTATGGGAGTGCAAACAAGGGCGGGTTCCAGACGGGGACGCAGCCTCGAGCCGAACGCGCTGGGAGACTACGCTGCTCAGCTCCGCCCTCGAAGACCAACTCTGGGCCGTCCAGCGGGCCGAGGAAGCCGCCAGAGCTCAAGGGCTCGTGGCCGACACCTAGGCAGGGTTATTCGCCCAAATCCCCGAATAACTCGCCGGATTATAAATAAAGTTATCATTCATTCATTCACCTCATATAGATAACATATATAACAAGGCGCTAGGTAAGCTGCATTTCTTGAGAAGAAAACTCAGAAACACACCTCCTAGTGTTGAATTAAATGCATACAGAACCCTCATTAGACCCGCTTTAGAGTATGCTAACTCAATGTGGGCTCCGCACCAGAAGTATTTAACCGACAAACTAGAACGCATACAGAAATTAGCATTGAGATTCATATATTCGCAATATTCGCGTCAAGCAAGCACTGCGAACCTGGGCGTCAAGGCTAACATTCAACCACTACTAGCTCAACGTAGAATGATTTCTAGATTAAAATTTCTATACTTAGTTTATCACGGCTCCTATCATATACCACAAGCAATATACATTCAAGAACCATTCAGACTTTCCGCCCGAAATAATCATAATAAATCAATACGGCCCCACCCCAGTCATAACAACACTCACAAGTACTCTTTATTCTCACACGCAATTTCCCATTGGAACATGCTACCCTCTGAGGCTGTTAACTGCTCATCTGTCAATACATTTATTGACAGTATTCAGAATCTGCAATTCGAGTGGTAGTGAAGTGACTGATGTTATCTGTATTCCATATGCAGCCTCTTGTGGCTGCATACTTATCGTAAACGTTGCTTTTCCTGCTTGTGCGAACCGCTCCTTTAAGCAGAGTGTGTGTATTTATCGAGTATGTTCACTTTTGTGCGTGCTTATGCTCTTTGTTTGGATACAATGGTATCACTTTCTCTCTTTTTCTCCTTTTTGTACTATATCTCATTTGTAACCACTCCTGCATGGGCCCGAGGAGGGTCCTGCAGTATTGTAAATAAATAAATAAATAAATTAAATAAATAAATAAATAAATAAATAAATAAATAAATAAATAAATAATAAATAAATAATAAAATAAATAATAAATAAATAAATAAATAAATAAATAAATAAATAAATAATAAATAAATAAATAAATCTGCCAATCATGAGGGAGACAATCAAAGTCATTGCATTGTTTAAAAATTTAGGAAAGTAAGGCAGATGAAATTGGCAGGTCAGTTTTAAGAAGGAGCTTCAACTCGGGGCTCCTCCAATTCAAATACGTGTAAAACACAAAAATGTTTTGTTACTTTTAAAACGCAGAATTATATTTGTTATACTTTTGAGAGAAAAAAGTGAAGTTCTGATGACCGCGTAAAAGCATAATATTGATTTATGGCCGGAAAGGTCTTACAAAAATGGCCGAATATTGGTGAGCTAAAGAAATATTGAAGCACGCTGCTTACAGATCCGTAACTCTGCAGCAAAAAGGGATATCGCAGTTTTGCAAACTGCATCCGTTAAAGCATCTAAACCGGGCCAACTTGATATATGAATATAAGGCTTACGTGAATTTGTTTCAATGCTTACAAACGTTCTGAAGTCGCACTCGCACATTAGGGGTATATTTAGAGCGGTGCATAATAGGCCAGTCTTGTCCGCTTTTGAGTTATTACTTCGTACAGCTAGCGCAAGACAGGGTTAATTGGAGAGCACAGAGAGAGGCCTTCGTCCTGCAGTGGACATAAATTTAGGCTGATGATGACAGTTTACAGAATTTAGACATGGTTTATTTATGGCTGAGTTAGAGTGGTAATTTTGATAGTTTCGATTTTAAAAAATGCGATTTCCAATAATTTTTTATTAAAATATCGATGACCTAAATAAAAATCTGCTTCCCACACTGACTAAATTTTAACTTTTTTTTCTGGTAAATATAACAAACGTTATCAAATTCAGTAGAGTGTTTGCCGAGGCAAATAATTTCTCCTTTACCATGTATTGAGATCACCAATACCGTTTGGACCTGGGCTCGTCTTATTGGGCAGTCTTTCAATGGCACGGGCAACGCCGTTTACAGTGATTTGAATGGGAGAATAACAAATCCAGATGACTGAGTGGTTAAGTATTAAGATATTAGTGAGAAGCAATTCATCACCTGAGCGAAGTGATGATTGAATACATCAGCACACTCGGGCAATTTGCATGATGATATACCATCATTTATCGTAAGCAATGGTGCTGAACTTCGGATTGATAACTCGCCGAAATGTTGGGGGATCTGTTTCCAAGTGTTGCTGCTGTACAACACAGCAAAGGCAATTGATGTAATCTACATAGCCTTATTTGTGCCCTAAACCACCATGATCTGTCTCTCGTCACTCTCTCATACACGTGAACTTTAGGCATTGTCGAACGTACTGTTTGAAATGTACAATTCAAGCACAGAGCGGTGTATCTTTCATGTTTTATTCGCTTAAAAGTTTATCTGAATATTTAAATAAATAATTAAAATATGGTTGTCACTAGTTGTAGTATATACGGCCAATTGTTAGCCTTAAAAGAAAACAAAAACGAAAACGAAGGGTTCCCACGACGGGGCCGTGGTGGCGGTCACTCGGACGATGTCTCAGGGACATCGCTCACTCGAATACGTTCGTGGTGTTCGCTTGCAGCGCTGCCCAGTCGAGCAGGTAGACGCCATAGGTGTTGATGGAGAACACTGACGTCAAGACGATGACAGTTTTTGCAATCGTTGCAATCAGCACCTGCGTAGAGAGAAACCTCTCTCACTGAAAGTCGAAGGCCAAAAAAGAAAGAACTAATTATTTTCTTGCAGAAGTTGAATTATGATTGATTGATTGATTGACTGATTTATTTATTGATTGCTGTTAATGTTTTAAAGGAGCAATGATTACTTGAGTAAACTTGAGTTTTTGTACCATGGGTGTGTTCCAAATCTCTACATAGCCAGCTACTTTGCCCTCTTCGTCGGACAGCACCCATCTTAAGACCTGTTCCAATCTTCACGTAAAAAGCAAAGAAGACCGCATCAGCGTTTGCAATGGTGCAGACTGTACCGTGTGTCCCAGCTGGAGTTATAGTCAAGCTATTGAACGAAAAAAAAAAAGATTTATGGAAGATTGTGCGAAATACCATGATAAAACTTACTGTGTTCGGTCGTCCGAGGTGTTACGATCGAACAACGTAGGTATTAAGATCATATCTTGCACCGTGTTATATTGATTTTTTTTTTCGGTGAATAGCTTGGCTAAAGTTAGCTGGTACAGCGCTGTCTTAATTAAGACAGCGCTGTCCCAGCTAACTTTAGCCCTGTTAACAGGGACACCAACAGGGTGTCCCAACTATTTAACGATATGCAAAAGTCACGTAGCTGAACAGAACCGAGGTAATGTTGTTTGCCGTCACTTGGAGACACTCAGATCTTTTCCCATTCCGCCTAATTACATAATTAGTGTTAATTAATAAACTTCTCAAATACTACAATTAGATGAAAAGCGTCAATGATAAAGTTGTAGAGCAGCATGAAAAACTCCCGATACACCTTTTTGTTGCTCAGTACGTGCTACATAAGAGTTTTTCCGAGTGTGAAAGAAGCCCGCGAATACACGCATAATTGCCGCTCGACGGGCCGCTCGAGGCACTTTGCGTGTAATCGCGGGCTTCTTGCGTTGAATTCGCGGGCAGTGGTGTTGAAAGCCGGTAGATGTGGCCGGTGTGTGAAGTGCTGTTTAGGCTGGACATAAAACGCATGGTTAGGAAGGCGACGTGCGCGAGTTGCCAAATTGCATAGCACTGTGGTAATCTACAATGACGCACAATGGAGCACTATAGTATCAAATAAGAAGTTACTCAAACAACTGATATTTTAACAGCGAAGCTGTTTAAGCTATCCGTAAAACCATGCTCGTCGACCGAAAAAACATCGCTGAGCGATGAGTCACCTGGGTTGCCAAGCAACCGCCTTGCGGAGCGGCGTGTGCCTCGCCTCCTCTCCGTGCAGTGCGCTTGTTGCCTTGACATGATACGTTAAGGAGAGGGAAGGTGAGCATGCGCGCGGTGCGTGCTATACTCGGGAGATGGAAAGAGAAAATAAGAGAGAGAGAGAGAGAGAGAAATTGTAGCAGCACCAACGAAGCAACGCGCAGAGCTGCTGCCTACGCCATCCGCGTTTCCCCCATAGAGTTTCTAACTATATTACCTAGAGGGAAATCTGGCGCTGCTGTGCTGTGATATGCTTGGGAATGCCGGTATTGTGACTTCGAATTGGCATCGTTCTGGGAGAGCCAGGAAGCCTTGATGACGGCCTAAAACGCGCCTGGCTAGCACCGTCCCGTCTGTCAGAATGAATAATTTCCCGCTGAAACAGCACGTAAAAAGCTGTTTTAGCTTTATTATTACACAAAAACACCTTTTGTTTAATTTTGAGGAGTTATTATTGGATGTACAATTATATGAAACGTAAAAAGTATCAGCTGGCCGCTAAAGTTGGAGGACAGACGACAAGATTCTCGCTCGCTCTGGAGCAACTTGTCGTTTGTTCTTGTTTTCTTCGGCTGATTCCGCATTGTAGGTGAGTGAACTTTATTGAGAGATGCAATATGGGTGAATGAAAGCCTTTTAGGTAGATTTTATTTTAAGAACGCGTTATTTGTGTAGCCATATCCACGTTTTAGACGAAGCCTCGCACAACACCAGCCAACACAAGCCTCGCAGACACATATCCCGTCATTCCCATGATGGCACAGCGCCCTTTAAGAAACTCGCATAGACTGTGGCGCCAGATTATCCTCTAGGTTAATTACCCTATAGGTGTTATACTATGGTTTCCGCGTTTCCCCGCATTCGCGCCGAACGCGCGCGGTGTCCGTGACTGCAGCAGGCGCCTCTGGCGGCGGCTCGGCATGTTTCGACTAGCCACGGCCCCGCAAGTGTGGAGGCACAGCTTGGCCGTGACGTCATGGGGAGATAAAGCTCGGAGCCGCCGCCGCGACGGCGGCAGAACTCTCTTTGACTCTGTGGCGAGTAGAAGTAGCCTTGACATGGGACGACCAAAGAAGATCCGGACAGCAGAAGACGAAGCCGCACATCTTGAAGCGCGTCGCGCGGCCACGCGAGATTCTGCGCATCGGTGGCGAGTCGATTCGGAATACCGTGCCTAGCAGCATTTCCTAGCAAAACTTAGCCAAGCCTAGTAAAACCTGGAAGAAGCTGGGCCGATCACCAGCTCCGCTGTTTAATCCAGCCTTGCACCGCTAGTGCAAGCTGCCCACGTTTTTAAAAATAGATTTAATGAGCTTTCTGAAGAAAATTACTCGCATTACCCTTACAATTTACCTTGCGTCGGAAATTGAATGCCAGGTGGCAAACGATGTCTACGCCTGTTCGTGTTTTAAGAGGCAGAGTAGTTGTCTTCGTAGGCATCATGTTAGACGTACAGCTTTGCTTGCCGGGTTGAAATGGAACACACTTTATATTTCCGTGCGTCCTGGCGGGGACATTTGCTGCCTGAAAGCGACACCGACATTCGATCCCAACCGATACCAACGGACGAGAGGTATTTAGGGAACACGGTGCCTTGGCTCACCAGTTGTAGAATTGGCACGTCGACCACTTCGTGGGCCACGATCATGGGCAGGTGGATGGGCAGGATCATGTTGGTGCAGGCGCCCAGAGCGGCCGGTACCACGTACAGCCATGGCTCGACCGCGGTCACCTTGGCCTGCAGGGGACGCATACGCTGACAAAACTTGTCTTCAGAACGTCAAGATGACTATGGGCCTCGTGAGTGGTGGCGCTGCTGCTGCTGATGATGAATATTTATTGGCGTCCCCTTTGAAACGGGGCGGTGAAAAATTGTCACCTAACCTGCTTGCGCCACTGAGGCTGGCTACACACACTTTTAATTCTAGCATTTTTGTATAAATCTCTTTAATGTTCTTTCTCTTCAAAAATTATCTTTTATGAACCGCTACCTATGCATATGTTAAGTTAGGTTAGGTTAGGTCCCTTTAATCTCTTTTCTTTTCCTCAAAAATTCAAAGCCCTTCCACTACTGTGAAGATGGAAGCGAGCGAAGCTGTGGTGGGTCTGCTGTAGTGAATATTGCCTCCACGATGAGAATGGGCGTATCGTCGTTGGGCAATCGCCAACCGAACATGTCTATCATGAACGTTCCGGTAGAGGAACTCGCGTTTAAATCTGGCCGTCGCACCGGGGAAGTTGGCGCTAGCGTTGCCGAGGCGTGCACCATCGTTGTCGGGTTCCTGGAGGGCAAGACGACGCTGACGTTTGGCCTCAACATCGAACTCCCGCAACTCGGGGTCGGCGGAACTTCACTGACGTTTGGCCTCAACATCGCGCTCCGTCAACTCGGGGTCCGCCCTCTTCGCTGACGTTTCGCCTGGGCTTCGGAAGCCCACACGCTAGAATTGGCACGTCGACGACGAGCCCTTTACCTAGGTCTGTAACGGATCCGCTCGTATCAATCTCTTTCCTGCTTTTTTTCCACCAATGCTCTAAACATCGCTTGCTTATCTCGACTGCTGACCGGTTGATGCTTCCGTCAACAGGTCAGTAGGCCGGTTTACGGAAGCATCAATGACGGATGAGGGGAAATCTTAATCTCAATCTCATCATTGACGGAAGAGGGGAAGTCCGAGATACTAGTGGGATGGGATGGGCATAGCGTGAGGGAGGTGGGGGGAATATGACTGAATCGTGTTGCTTGGGGCGGTAGAGAAAGAGGTGTGAAAATGCGCTTTCGCTGTGGCACGCCAGGCGTCGCACCGTCGAGATCAATGTATCGTTCGCGACCGCGTTCACACCCTTTCCGTTTCCGCTTCGACGCCACGGTGCCCGCTGTGCATGTTGACCTCTTCGCATTCATACACGTAGGGATTCCTAAGTGCCTGTGATTTTGCCCTTAAGAAACCATCTCGAGCCTCAAATAGCAAGGCACTTCCATTCGTGTCGTCGTACAGATTATCCCTTCTAATTTCTTTCTTCTCATTCTTGTAAATCCCCATGCTATTTTTGGTGCCCATTATTTACACCCATTTCACGCTCTCTGTTTCTCTCACTTTATGATGACTCTTGGCTGTCTACTTACACTTTCAATTACCCTGTACTTGGTTGCCAACTTTCTTGACCTCTTCCTCTATTCTGTGTCCACACTTTTCAGGTACAGACACTTGTGCAATTTGGCCCCCATTTTCTCGACAGGGGAAGGCCTGGTGATTTTGTCTCTTTGGGTCCCATGTGTGACAAAAGTAGTTCACGGGCGCTTTACAGGTCTCCGAGCCCACAGGGGTATGTGCCATTGCATGAGCTTGGACCCTTTCTGTGCTATCACCAGGATCGGCCCACTTTTCAGCGTGACACCACCACCATTACCGCCGACACTTGTAAGGCAATATACAAGCGTTGCTTGAAATTATTAGCCTTTCCCGCCGTATTCCTTTACTTCCGCGAGACGGGTTTTTTGCGGTCACACCTTCAACGGCCCCGACACTTGTGAGGCAACACGAGCTTCGCTTGAAAACCTAATTAACTTGGTGGCACACTAACCTTTTAGAATGCCATACGAAAGACATTTATAATAAACGCATAGTTGGAGAAGTTCCCACACCATGCAGGCTCTTTTGATGTGGCGTATCTATGCCAAGTTGGTATACCCGAAATTCGCACGAGCCTTAAGTTTTTTTTTAAAGCAAAGAATGGCTGTTGCATATATAATTTCATATAGAGAAGCGCGAATGCTTCACACACAATCAACCCAATGCTATCGGCGAGGGTCGCTCACTCACGATTTTGACGACGAAGGGCATGAGGTCGCCGTTCAGCGAATTGTTGTCGGTGACCTCGGCGAGCACGCTGCCGATGGCACCCAGCAGTAGCTGGTTGGCGAGCGGAGAGTTGTGCGTCCAGAACTCCACGCCCAGCGAGTTAAAGCCGGTCTCCAGAAGGTTGTTGTTCTGCAGTTGTTCAGTAACCGGATTGTCCTGACCATGTAAAATACGCTGCCTCGTTTCCACTGTTTCATGTCCCACTGTGAATCTATTTGTACTATACGGCGAAGTTGTCCGAGGTCTAGTCAACGTGCTACGGGCGACGAACTATACGCGTCATTACGGCGACTGAGGCCCATACCTCAAGTTGCACGATATAAAGGTGACGGCTGCCACATAAATGCAGACTTTACTACAGCTGTGTACCCTTCTGTACACAAGCGTCCGTTTAGCTGTTTGTCGGTGCACCCTATCAGCCTGGTGACATTATGTACGCTAAATACTGACAAAATATGTGGGGAAATTACACAGGTGTCTAATATGTGGGGGAATTACACAGGCGGAAATTATGGCCTGAAATGTGGCGCACGAGGCACCTTGCGTTCTGTCACGGTGGTCGTCCGCTTGGCGTCGTGTAATCGAACGGGCAGCTGAGTTCACGAAATCCAACCTCTCCAAGAACTGTAGTTATCAGTATGGATTGGATCGATCCATGAAAACAACCCGTTTAGGAACATCTTCGACAAATTTCAGCTATTTGCTAGCAAAATTCTATAGGGTTCCTGGGCAGCTTATCGATTTGAATAGTATACCACATTGATGTAATAAAACAGCCCAGGAACCTAAGGAGCTTTATTAGCACATATAGCTGAAATTAACCAGAGATGTACCCAAATAGGTCGTTTTGACATATAAATCAAAGCCTAATTGAGAACTGCGGCTCTTGGAGAGATTCGATCTTTTGAACTTCGATGTCCATTCAGTTACGCAGCGCCGAGAGATGACGCCACACGTCTGGTACGGCTAACGTCTCTCATTTCTGGGGTTGCGGCTCGCCTAAAATAGCCCTGTCTGGGCGTGTCTCGGGCTTTGATGCGTCTTATGCACACTCAGCCCGTGAGAAATGTGCGAAGTGGCGCTGCAGCTTGCCTCGACGACGCGCGTGGCGAGCTGCACGGTGCTGTTGACGATGACGACGGCCCACGGCAGGTCCCGCGACACGGACCCCCAGACGAGCATGCGCCTTTCCTTCTCCCAGAAGCGCCGGAGGGTCACCGGCACAGCGCTGCTCGCCACCAGCAGGAAGCTCAGGAACGACAGCATGTTCTCGCTGCGCGGGGAGGGACACACATAGAAAGGACATGTTCGCGAGCTAAATTTACTTAAAGTAGATGTAAGAGATGTCTGGCACCTTCCACATTCTAAAAGACATGCATCAGCAGAAGACATTTGGAATGTGAAGATTTTCCAATGAGTTCTGTAGCGCCCACGGATGTGGACTCCGCGCATAAACTATAAAAAATAGTTCATATGCGAAAATAATATTTACTGAATTAGCTTGAGTTGCGCTTGGAAAACAGCCGGGAAATTGAGGTATTTGCCTATAGTGCAAATAATTGCTGTCGATGAAAATTAACAAATGAAAAAGCGAATCCGCTACCGTACACGACAACATACACTGGAATCACAGGAAAACGTACGCGTATACGTCACTCTTGTAACACGCTTGGGCCATGTCATTAAATTTTGGAGCCCAGCTGCCATCAGAAGTGTCTTACATGTTTAAACATGCTTTGTCTTCTTAAGTACTCCGGATTTTGAGGTGTAAATTTCCCTGCGTTTTTCAATAGTTGTACTATAGCAGCACCTGGAGTGGATATCAACTCCTCGTCAATATCACCATTCTTGTCACCAGCCGAATTTATACGTGAACTTCACATGAAAATCAGTTCTGTCAAATTTTTGGCTTCATACGCTGTAACGCTGCGATCGCAACAGTACGCTGTTATCATGGGCGAAATGGCTGCCGTATTTGCGGTCGGACATTGCATTTGTGGTCGGCGTGGAAACAGGGGTGCCAGGCAGTAAGCAGGGACTGATGGCGTCGTTATTTGGTGCACTCAGTGTTCGCAGTGCTCTTACGGGCAGCACTGCGAACTATGTCCGAGAGTCTGCTGTTTGCTGTCGCTCCAGCGCGCATCGTTATAGAGCCTAACAGTTGTTATCTGACACGGCTTTCTGGGGCAACGATTCCTCCTCTAGGAATCCAGGCAAAGACGGAGAGGCAGCTTCCTCGTGATTAAACTTGGAGGCTTCAGCTTCTTTCATTGACTTACTACTGTCTGCATTACTATACTGTCTGTTTAGTTGTAAGTATTTCCTTCTTTTATCCTCTATCGCATCCCGCTGTTATCGTACTTCTGTGAAGAGCCACTGCCGCGTTCGGAGTCGCTGCCCGTGTTTTCCTTGCGACTACTTCTGGATTAAACGGAGTAAGGCCGAGTTACAAGAGTCCCATTTGAAGCTGCCGCCAGTCAAAGGCAAGAACTCCTGAATGTACACAGACGGGGTGTTCTTCTTCACCTTCCCCGCGGGAAAAACGGTAGGGCAGGTCGGTCAGCCAGGTAAGTTGACGGGTAACCGAAGCCTGGGAGACTGCCACGGTGCCACCTGTAGAAACCCCGGGAATCGCCGTTATAGGAGGCACCACCTATCCGCAGGTAAGACTTGGACGAACGACCACCGAACCCCCGGCCACAGGACAGGGAAGCCATGACCACATAGTGTCACCTGTCCAATTCAAGGGCTTGTAGGGTCACCTGGGGCGTCAGGCCATTTATCGAGAACGCCATGGTCAAAACACGTGGGAGCGGCTGGTGTCCAGGTCTGCAGAATAGTGGTAGCTAGCGTAAAAGGACGGGTACAGCTGAGCGGTATACTTGGTCCTGCACTGTTTGTACCTGCATTGGCCGGACCATAGTTCACCTGCAGTGGCCGCTGATGAAATGTGGATGTCTGTGTGCGGTCTACTGAGGCACCACAGGTGTGGCGACAGCTGCTGGTTTGCTGGTGCTCAGCGGCTGCGTCGAGACTCGAGACCTCCCCCGTGGCAGACCCAGTGGCAGGGATAGTCGCAACCGCAGTAGCCGCATGCCGCAACGCGATACGGACGCGCCAACGCGCCGCAACAAACAGCGCCGAAAACGAGTCGGGAAAGAGGCGCATGTGGTCGGCGCTTTCTGAGCGTTGCTGGCGACCAACTTTGAATATACAGACTTTTAACAGTGAGGCTGTTCATTATGCTGGAGGTAGTCCAGTGGAGTACGCAGATTGATTGATTTATTGAAAACTTTATTATTCCACCGAGCTGGGGTGCCCGCCTCTTAACCTACACGTAGGTAGGGGGGGGGGGGGGGAGGACGAAGCAGTCCCCGCGCGTTGAGGACGGTGAGTCTTCACGGCCTCAACGGCCAGGCGGATTGCTCGACTCTGGTCGTCTTCAGCCTCATTCTGGAGCAAAGCCTCCCAGGCTTCTCTACTGTCAATGTTTTCCTTGGCCCCTGGGGAACCAGCACACTCCCATATTACATGGTCTAACGTACCTTTCTCCTTACAAATTTTGCAGAGGGCGTCGTTATAGTCCCTCGTCTGAGTTAAGTAGATTCAATATGGTGATGTATAATTGTTTCCCTGGAGGCGCCGCCAAATGCGAGCGTCCTCCAGAGAGAGAGACCGATGCGGAGGCGGAAAGATTTTTCTTTCGGCCAAAACTCCTCCGCCTGGCGATGACGTCACGGACGTCGGATAGCAACGGAGCGCCACCTCCTCACATACTACTACTTCGCCGAGATGGGGGAGAGAGAGCTGAGAGATAGGGAAGGCAAAGATAGCGCCAACCTTTCCCTTTCCCTCAAGAACCACTTACCAGAGTATAAAAATAGCATCATGCAGCATAGCGGATGCGAGGTGGCGAGGAGGAGTGAGGCAGTTGGTAGTGGGACGCGTAGAATTGCTGCCGACGCCGACCGCGTTTCTCCGCGTTCGCGCCGAACGCGGCCGGTGTCCGTGACTGCAGCCGATGCCTCTGGCAGCGGCTCGGCAGGTTTCGACCAGAGAACTCACTTCCGAAAGACTGAAGCGAGAGCTAGGGAAGCTGAAACCAAGCGTCTTGCCTAACCTCCGCAGCAGCGCCGCTCGCTTCTCCGCTGTAGCTCTGCATAGCTTCTTCCCACAACTGCGCGGGGGTGAAGGTAGGCAATGACGTCACTCCATAGTATATAGCTCCACGTCGCCGAGGCGCGGAGACACACTTTGCCTCGTGAGTTTGCGCCGAACACATGGGTCGTCCGAAGAAGAGGAGGAGCGGCGCGAAAAGCGGCGCGCTGCCACTCGGGAGTGACTCCGAAGACTTAGCACCGATGCAGAGTTTCCCCAGCACCACCACCTAAAGCCTTGAAAAGCCAAGCTAATAGAAGGGCCAAGTTAAAGCTAAGAGAGAACCAAGTTAAAGCTAATGAAAAGGCCAAGTAAAGCTAAGAGAGAACCAAGTTAAAGCTAGCTAAGAGAGAACCAAGTTAAATCTAGCTAAGAGAGAACCAAGTTAAAGCTAATGAAAAGCCAACTTAAAGTTAGGGAAGGGCCACCAGCTTCGCTATTTGCTCAGACTTCGCGCCACTAGTGTGAAGCTGCCCCCATTCTTTTTTTTTTTTTTTCAAAAGAAACGAAGTCATTGAAAGCACTTTTGTTATCGGATCTTGGCTGGTGTCCTGAAATACAGGTGAAACTCTTGGTAGGAAGCGATGGAGAGCTTTTGCAGCCGCAGGGGTAGTGCCTTACGTGGAGTAGCCCGTAAATACATACCGGCTATATACGTCACCGCTGTGCCATTCGGTTATGTACGGGGGTTCGAGTTGTGCCTCTGACACTATACAGACCTCTGAATGATGTCTACGAGAGTCAAATTTTTTTCCCCAGGGCAATCAGCTTTTGGCATACCATAACCTTCTTTAAACAGGCATGTATTCAACATGGTGGTCGCAGGCAACGTATAGCGAGCAATGTGGGTTGTGAGCGTTCCATGGAGTACGTCATGCCCCGTGACATGCAAGCCTGCTCACACTTCACGAAAAAGGCTTTCTTTTTTTTTTTTTTGCCACTGCTAACTGGAACGCCAAGTATTAGCACGATTTGGAGAGGATATCCCGAAATCAGTGTTAGAATTTAGGATTTCTGCTAAAGGGATTCGACTTTCCACCTAATATCCCATTTGCAATTACGACATTGGCTCTAGTGTGAATAATGAGAAATGTAACTAGTGAAACATAGTACAAGATACAAGATTATTGCCTTAAGTAATGTCCACTACTTAAGTAATCCCCCGTGAATGGTGAAAGCGCACTATCTACCACGGGCATTTTTTTTTATAAATAAGTACAAAGCAAGAAAAGTGACAGTGGTGGGTGGCGTATCTCTTGAAGCCGTTATATAATACCGTGAGAACATTTCATGACAAGCAGTGTACCGTCGCGGGCTTACCTTTCGTTGTACCCGAAAACTGCGCTGAATGTCATGAAGCCGATGTAGCCCACCAGACCGTAAGCTATCACGAGGTCGTTGTTCCTGCAGCAGAGACATCGCACACAGAGCAACGCCGCATGTCTTGGCGGATGATCGGCCTTCCATTTGAAAAGAAGTTAGTAGGCACTCTTTTTTTATTATTGCGATTGCTTTTACCGCTTTTACCGGTTCAGGTGATGTTAGACAACCATGTCATTTCAAAAGTCTACCTGAACCTGTCCGACAGTATCCCGTAAGCTGCCTTCCACGACACTATACGATATTGAGCGCAATTATGCTTATTTTCGGGCAGTGCACAAGTAACATCATTCTCTGCTCGCTCGTGTAAATTTCAACATATTCTGCTTCAGTAATCCGAGGTGAAACCACTTGCGTGCTTTAAGCTTTATGTCAAATCGACGGTGTCTTAATGGCAACAGCAAGTATAAGTATGGATGTTTCTTACCGCCTTGCAGATAACAATAGCCACGCAGGATTCGGCTAATAAATAAAGAACGATTTGAGGAAAACAATTCTGTGCTGATGTAGCGGTAAATGCGAGATAAACACGTCAGGAGTACGTCGCACCTCTGTGAGGTCCAGGACCCATGATCACCACATTGCAATGTGTTGTTCAGGACGATATATATATATATATATATATATATTATTCTGGGCATTTCTTAGTCACTTCTTCGTTGGCTGCACATGTTCATCATCTCATTGGTTTCTTCGTCTTCATCGCTTGTGGGGACTCATCTTGAGATTGATCTGTGCCTTGAGTGTGATCGGTCCGCCGCGTCTTCGGGGCGTATTAAATGTCGTGTTAACGCCACGTCACAAGTGGTGTATATATATATATATATATATATATATATATATATATATATAGCTTCCCACACTTCACACCCACACATTTCCCCCCGTTTTGACACTACTAATTCCAAGGCAATAAAATGAGTGACAGTTCGATACCCGAACGTATACGATGCGCTGCCTCTCAGTCGCTATTACGGCACTTCGGGTATTCCTGAGCTATCTACAAGCCTAGCAAGGGATTTAGTTTTTTAACACGAAAGTGTTTTATGCCGGGGTCCACCAAGACTTCACTGACGTATTTCCGTCACGGAAATACGTCATAGAACATAATACAAAGAAAGAAACCAGAAGAAAAAGTTCCACAAACATGCAAAATTTGGAAATCGAACCCACGACCTCTCGGTCCGCGACGATAGATCGCCGAGCGTTTAACCCATTGCGCCACAAACGCATTTGCAGAGAGCTACACAGACGCGCCTTATATATCTAACACTCCTCCGTGTACCCGCGCTCTTGCTCGGGGCGGTGCCGCCGCCTACGAGCAGAAAAGAGAAGTACTGCATTATGACACTAACGCGCACCGACAGTGAACGCTTCGGTGGTCTCAGCACTACGACGCCTCGATGCCAGCATTCGAAGGGACGCTGGCATCAAGAAGCACTACCAACGCCACCTAGGTGGCGTTCACCGTACTCAGCACAGCGGAGCGTGGCCTCCGCAATTAGCTCTGAAAATGTTTCTGAAGTTGATCGCGGAGGCTGCAATTACGACGCGCTGTACGCGCTGATTTGACTCGGTGACGATTCAGTTACGTGCTTTGTCTTGCGCGTTGTATTAGTGTGTCAGTTACGTGCTTCGTCTTTCGCGTTGTGCTAGCGTGTGCAGCGTAGTGCAGCTTCCATATGCACGACGGTTGCTCATGGTCATCGACGTTGGTAGTCGTGATGGAGGAGACGTGCCACCAGGCGTCAGCGTGGGTGCATCAACGCCTAAGGGCGCTTTAGCCACAAAACACCAATAGACATTATATATCAATGTGCAATAAACATTACACTACTTCTGTGAAGACACGTTTCACTTTCGTGTTCTATACCGATTCCTATATAAGAGGGATCAACCACATTTTTTGTGGATATTTTGATAACGAATGAGTTTCTTGCTTCATACTTGTTTCTTTCTAAAGCTCTCGCGAAAATAGAGAGCTTTAAAAACAGCGTACCCAAGTTGCTTAGCGTATCCCCAAAAGCCAAATCTCGGCTCGAGTACTTCTGTATTCATTTTTTTTCTTTAATATTCTCTTGTCATGCGGCCAGCAGCGTTCCCCGGCTTTGAGACTCATTTTTATATGAAACGCATGCTACGATAACTCATAAGCAGCAGGAATGAAACTCGGGATTACATTTGCCGTTTTGATATCCCATTCGTTACATTGCGCCTTGAAGCAAGGGAAAAAGTGGAAGGTTCGCCGGCGAAGCATCGATTGCGATGGAAAAGTACAGGACGGCTATACGAACTAAGGATAGTAGTTTTATCGGCCGTATAAGCTTGTAAACATAGGCATACTAACTAAATTACGGTGTCAAACGCGCACAAGCAAACGTGAACGCATCTCACTCGATGACCGCGGAAACTCATTGTCAAACCGCTGCAGTTAGTAAGCGCGGCAGCAGCAGCGAGGGAATTGACCTTCGTCCCGCCGCTCGTGTCAACTCAAACTAAGCCGCGAGAACACAGCGCAGGGAGGAGGGACTCTGTCCCCGCCGCAAATGACTTTCAAGATACAGCCGCCCGGGCGGAAGCGCGGCGCAGTACGCGGCATCCCCCCCTCCCCAGGAGCCTTGCGGCCCCGGAGGGCGCGGGCGGTCGCTCGAGCGGCGCGGCGTAAAACGCGCCAACTCTCCTCCCTACCCTCTCTCCAGAATGTGGCGTGCATCTGAAAGACGTTGCGCTTCCTTCCCGCTTCCCACTCTTGCGTACGCGAGATTGAGCCGCGATCGCCGGCTCACCCTCGCACGCTTTCACTCGCACATAGGACATACCAACGTTACTAGACTAGCTAGTCCAGTAACGTTGGGGCATACGGCGCGCGGTGAAGCTTTTATCGCCCGTGGACTTTATACGGAACGTCACAGCGACGCCGACGGCAGAAATGCGTCTGTAGTGTCCATATAATTGCTATCGCAATAATCTTGTCATTACACGCCATTCCTTGATGCAACAGGAATGAGAAGTCGAGGCAAATACAACATCTATGAAGGTTTTTTAGGTCTGAGCAACGCAGTCGAGCCCTCAGCTGCTGAGGCAATTCACGTTACAGCCCCCTGCGGCGCGTACCGACTTGCCTGAAGTACGACAGCCACTGCGCTGTGCGGTGAAGTTTGTGTTGCGGAACAATGCCGCAAACAGGATGCAAGGGCGACATTAAAAAAATATCTCGCTTAAAATACCAGTAAAAATGAGATAATGACGGACATAGGAAGCCAACAAACAGGTCTATCTAATGCACTTTGTGTCATGTATCTAAGTGGAACCCCTCAGTGCGCAAATTAGGGTTGAAATCGGATCAAAATTAACCGACAATTTGGCTCTGAAGGTTTACAGATGTTGCGATGGAGTGCTCGGGTATAGGTGGGAGCCGGAGTAGGATGGCCAGTCGCCTTCCACGCATTAGCAAAAATTAAGTTTTTCGCTTGGGGATTTCTTCTTTCTTAGAATATTATTGAATCGCTGCTAATCTTTCAAGAAATGCAGCAGAACTCCTGAATGCGTACCCGATATTTTTTTTTTTGTGATAGGCTTTACAACGAATACTTTCCCGTTCATTGTATGCCTTTCGTTCACGTGTCCACAAAATCGAGAATGTCCTTGCTCGAGGGGTTCGACAACTTCTCTCTAGCAAAGCGAAGGCGGAAGAGGTGTATATGTGTGACACGTCCGTGGTACCTAATACATTGCTTAGGAAAGTTAATCATCAAACACTCCTCATTGACCACTTATTCAGTGATAATCGCGTGATTTCTGGTAACCGTAGGAGTGAACAATGCGCCGTCGAAAAATATAATTCCTGCATAAAAAACTGCCCCTTTTTCATTTAAGGCATGCCACTCTCCGCTCAAACGTTCCGCATGCTGTCTTCCCGCTGATTAAAAAAATGCAACAGCACTAGCCTGGTTCGCCTCGTTCCTTTGTCAATGCGCATCCTTACAAATGCACGTCAGCTAGGCCCTGCAACAAGTCTTGTCAGGAAGTTACTTCATAGGGCGCAACATTTCGCAAAATTTTGAACCTTTTGCCAATTCGCCATGAGCTGCTTCGTCTATCGGAATCGACGTGCACGCTTCTCCTTAGATCCTAACTAACGGAATCGAAGACGTTCCCGCGGTCCCCTGTAGACTGCGGGCTCGTGGCTTCTGGGGCTTAGAAAATATTTTAAAAATCTATCCCCTCACAAGATATTTGAAAAGCAAATTCCGTTCAATTCATTTCAATCGTACCATGGCTCAAGCTGAGCGATCACGTACTTGATGGGCCCCATGTTGCTCAGCCTGGTGGCAGCCGTGGCGCAGACTTCGTTTATCTCTTCGGCCGTCTGTCGTTTGCTGCAACCATCCAACAACAGTGTGACGGACAGGATACACAATTTCAATTTAATTAAATTAAATTTTTTGTAAGTAAATTAACGCGGACGCAGTTTTACACAGGAAAAGGTCCCAAAGTAAAAACTACAGGCGAGACCCACCTTACGAGAGATTGAAACACAGAATAAGTAAATCGAACTTGACAACATGACCCTTTAGTGTTTGCTTCCCTTAGTACCCATGTCCGAACCCATTTCACTGGTTTTCCATTTCAATGCTATACCCATTTCAATGCTATACTTTTTTCGCTGGGTCATTGTCATGACCTACATGACACGCATGTCATGACATTTTTGTCATGACCTATCACTTATGTTCGTCATACACCCCTGTCATAACATATCAATTTTGGTACCTACCAAGTTAACGAAACGACCATGAGAGCAGACGTAGGCGGCTGTTTCATGACCTACATTACACGCATGTCATGATACTCATGTCATGACATATCATTTATGTTCGGCATACACTCTTGTCATAGTATGCCAATTTTGGTACATGCCAAGTTAGCGAAACGACCATGAGAGCACAAAGTCGTAGGCGGCTAGATAGATAGATACGGTCAAAGTAGCAACTGTTCGCCAAGAAATGCTTCGCATTAGAAAAATAATAATAAAGCATGGCACATAAGTAGCGTCAACACGACAGTACAGAACAGGTAAGTCATCGTGAGTAATAGGGCTTCATCCGAACTACGTGCACGATTTCGGGCACAGGCTTATGGCGGGAGCGCCGTGAAGAGTCTGCTGGGATCCTGTAGTTGACATCGTTTAGACGTTGTACTCACAACGCCTAAACTCACAGGGGACCGTGATCACGAGAAAGAAATTCACAGAAGAATAAAATTGGGCTGGAGTGCATACGGTAGGCATTGCCAAATCCTGACTGGGAGCTTACCAATGTCGTTGAACAGAAAAGTGTACAATCATTGCAATCTACCGGTGCTAACATATGGGGCAGAAACTTGAAGGTTAACACAGAAGCTCGAGAACAAGTTAAAGACCGCACAAAGAGCGATAGAACGAAAAATCTTAGGACTAACGTTAAGAGACAGGAAGAGAGCGGTGTGGATCAGAGAACAAACGGGGATAGCCGATATTCTAGTTGACATTAAGCAGAAGAAATGGAGCTGGGCAGACCATGTAGTGCGTAGGATGGATAACCGGTGTACCATTAGGGTTACAGAATGGATACCTAGAGAAGGAAAGCGCAGTCGAGGACGGCAGAAGACTAGATGGGGTGAACCATTGTTAAAAGCGCAAAACCACACAACACAAGATAAGACCAGACGAGCATTGCGCCTGTGCTCGTCTGGTCTTATCTTGTGTTGTGTGGTTTTGCGCTTTTAACAATGGTTCCTATGTCTAAACACCAACTAGCCCAACAGTCAACTCTTTTAGATGGGGTGATGAAGGTAGGAAATTTGCAGGCGCAAGTTGGAATCAGCTAGCGCAAGACAGGGGTAAGTGGAGATCACAGGGAGAGGCCTTCGTCCTGCAGTGGACATGAATATGATGATGATGATGATGATGATGATGATGATGATGATGATGATGATGATGATGATGATGATGATGATGAGGCGTTGTAAAACTACGTATGAACTATAAAGTAACGACGCAGGAGTTTTTCGGAGCAGCCTCGTTGACGTATGGGACTCCACACCCAGACGTGATCGCCAGGACTGTACAGTACCTCTCTGTGGCCAAGGTTGTAACGGTGGGCATCACAACTTTGATTACACTGAATACGCAGTCGCGCAAGCTGACGAGCTTCTGCCCGTTCGGCGAAAGAGTCCGCATCCGGGAGAGCAGTTGTGCATGTGTCAGGTAATAGCATTGCATCCAACGTGGTGGTAACTTCGCGTCCGTACGGCAAGCGAAAAGCGCTGAATCCTGTGCTTTCCTGAAGCGCAGTATTAAAAGCGAATGTGATGTATGAAGGCACATCGTCCCAGTTATTGTGATCATCGGCGACGTACACGGACAGCACGTCAGCAATTGTCTTGTTTAAGCGCTCGGTTAGGCCAATGGTTTGCGGATGGTACGCAGTAGCTTTTCAGTGCGCAGTACCACTTAGTTGCATGACTTCGTGCACAAGCTGTGCTGTAAAGGCGGGATTGGCGGGCACACTAGCGGGATTGGCGGGCACATGTTATTACGAACAGCTCAAACTCCTCTCTAAGTAACGGCCCGATAGAAGACACCTTAGAAGTATACCAAGGAGCAGTGCCCTATCTTGAGGCGGAACTGAAGATTCACCCCTCAGATGTAAGCAAGTATATTTAAACAAATTTGTTACAAGGTATCTAATGCGCCCCTCTGAAATCAGCATACATTCAGGGCTGTGGTTTGTCGAGCGAGAATCATAGGAGCCAGCCGCAGACGCAACTACGAGTTGAAACAACGCTAATATTCGTGGAAGAACGTTGTATAGACGGCAGACACAGAGAGAGAGCGCTGACTGCAGCTACTGAATATTATTAAGGAAAAACGAGCACATGCATTAAAATGTTTCGACTAAAAATTTCCAACTTAAGTTCCAAATGAACTGAGTATACTCTTTGTCCATGTAGTGCACAGCGTTGTTGGAAGTTAGTAGATCGAAATTATTCCAGCTTTTCGACGCGCTGGCTGTGCACCACTATGGATACTGCGATGACGTCAGCGAATGCCATTAACTCTATGAATGGTCAGTCAACAAGCTTTCGCTGCTTCATTTGAGGTACACCAGCACAATGTAGATGGTATACCATAGTCATAATGAATCATGACCAACTCTAGCCCGGTTGACAGTTCTGTTCAGTGTAGATGGTCGAGCTGTGGACACAACATGATTGACAACGAGTCACAAATACAGGCGGCACGTGGGAAAGGATCTGCAGTGCATAGGCTGACTACAACTAATCTTTACTGCGGAACAAGAAAACACAACTACAAAAAATGCATTTATAGGAAAAATAAGACGCCACGTTCAGCGGGCACCACTGTCAAATAAAGCACGAAGCGCCGGTCTGTCCAGATGGAACAGAATTTCTAAAGTTTGAATCCAAGCTCATTTGTTTAAGGGCCACATTTACAGAGAACAGCGCTAAAAGACGGGACGAGCGATGAGCACTGAGCGCGTTTGTAATGCTTCTCGCTCGTCCAGTCTTCCATCGCTTTTTCCTTGTAAATAACATCAGCTTTTCTTTCTCAGCACAAGAGCCAGAATGCTGACAGAGCAGTCATATTCCTTCGTTTGAACTGTGTCCTTTTGTGCTGATCTTTGAAAACTTCGACATCACTAGCATTCGCGAACACAGGACTGCGCGGACAGCTTTGAGATCGGTCAACTAAGCGCCCTACCGCATAATGCTCTTCTTCAACGGCTTTCATAGGAGGGCATTGCAGCGCATACCGTCCGCTCAGGTGGAAGAAGTAGAGCGCAGAGCAGCAAGACACGGCACACAAGATCGAGGCGGGAGTCACCAGGACCAGCCACGCGACCAGACCTCGGAGGCTTTTCTTGCTGCAGGGAAATAAGTGGGAGAGAAAAGACGTGGAGGCTTCGGCGGCAAAGTTCCCTGACTGTTCCGTTAGCCTTGCCTGAATTATGCTTGACCACCAACAGACAGTTCCCGTAAGCTATAGCTCGATAAACATTAACTTACTACCTATCGCTGACGTTTCCATAGGTCAAAGCGACGCGGTCATCCATGATTTAAAGATGTGTGGTCGCGCAGCTGCTCCGACACTGCTCTAAGATAAGCGTTTAGATAAGCCTATATACGCTTCAACAGTAATGTCCGAACAAAAAAAAAGTCGCAGTTTTACCCGAAAGGCGAAGATCGATTGCGATTGCAAATTAGTAGACAGCGATACGAAATAAGGATAGTTGCTTTATCAACCGTATAAATTTGTAAACATTCGCTTACTAGCTAAATTAAAAAGCATTGTGTCACGCGCGCACAAGCAAACATGAATACATATGACTTGAGAGTCGATGACCGCGGAAACTCGCTGTCAAAACGCTGGAGTGAGGAAGCGTGGCGGTAGCAGCGAATGAATTGAACTAAGAGCTGCCTCTCGCATCAACGCGAATTAAGCCGCGGAAACACAGCGCAGGGCGGACTGTCACCGTCGCAGATGGCTTTCAAGATACAGCGGCCGCCCGGGTCGCCCCCAGAAGAACGCGCTCTCCGCCTCCCTAGCCTCCCCACGGAGCCCTCTGGCGCGGCAGGCGCGCGCGGCCGCTCGGTGCGCCCGGAGTAAAGCGCCACTAGAGTTACTGTATGTGCTCCCTACACCTTTGGTAGCATATACAGTAACTCTAAGCACCACCCCTCCGCCCCCTCCCCCCGGGGCCTTGCGCACGACGGAAGACTCTCCTCGCTGCTATCCTCCCTTGCGCGCTCGAGATTGAGCTGCCAGCGTCTGCTATCCCTCGCACGCTTTCAGTCGCACATAAGCATACGGCGCGCGGCGACGACGTCGGCGCCCACGGACTTCATATATATACTGAACATGACGGCGACAGCAGAAATGCGTCTGGTGTGGCCATATAATTGCTATCACAATAAAACAAAATTCTGGCAGAGCCCATCCCACGATGATTGCCGACGCTGATGCGATTAGCATTCAAGCAGTGTAGCGACGCGCCGTATTGCTGGAGATAACTTTGTTTGGAATCAGTAATGGTCGTCTTGAGATTTCCATTGCTTCGACTATATGCAACATGCACTGTCTACAGGGTCGTCCCACTTAGCTATGAAACTCGCTCGCCAGAGTCGGCCGTGACCTTGACGGTATGACGGCGACGCAGTGACGAGGATGGAATGACGAAGGCAATATGACGACGACGGCATAACGACAATCGATTCTGAAACGATTGCGATGGCGTAACGACTAACGACAACAGCGTGACGACAATGACATGAGGACAGTGGGATGGGGACGAGTATATGAGGACGATGACGTGCACGACGATGACATGACTAGAATCGCATCAAGAATCTGGAATGACGACGATGGATCGATTTCGATGGCATCTCGACGACGGTGTGACAACGAATATACGAGACGACTGTATGATGAGGCAATGACAACTTTGGCATGACAACGGCGGCATAACCATGATTAGACTACGACAACATGATTACAACGGAATGGCAATGAAAGAATGACGTCGATGGAACGATGAAGGCGGTATGACCAGGCGCGGATCCAGGGGGGATGTCCGGATGTCCTGACCCCCCTCTCAGATTTCTGCATCGCCCCCTCGCTGACAGGGGGATGGCCCTGTCGCACAAAAATGAAAAAAAAATATATATATATATATGGCAACCAGCATTCTTCAAAAGTATTTTTCGCGAGTACCAGTGGTATCAGCCATGTAGAAGTAAAGCTAGCTCGCTCACAAGCTTAGTTGTATTCCGTAGGAGTGTGGTGTTGCGAAGTTGGCGTAGCTATTTTTTCTCATGAACACCTTGGACCTCCTGGCGCCTGCCGTGCCTTACTCGTCTCGTCGGTGGCGTCGAATGAACGAGGGGACGTCCCTTTTGCCAAACACTCCGAGGTCCGCTCGAGCGCCTTCGCGCCTGGTTAACTTAGTTTCCCCGTGGGGTGTCAACGGTTGCCTCATTAGCTGTCATCGGTTCCGCGACCAACCTGCTTAATGAAAGAGATCTCTTGCTGAAGTGTTCATATATAAATAATAACAACTAACAGCTAAACTAAGAACTACGCATAGGCAACTTTTTTTAAGTGTAGCACTCATTGGGATCACAGTTACACGTTGACAATATCCAGTACGAGCACAGTACCGTTCGTACGCTACAAGTTTTTCATTGTAACTTCACAGTTTTATTGTCGTACATTAAGCATAGGAGGCTCAAGCCCACCGGATCCGTTTATCTGAGTGGGCGTTCTCGCGGAGCGAGGCGAAGCCTCGAGCCGCGGCTGCGAAGTGACGTCAGCGGTCAACGCCAGCGCGCGGGCCTAGGATGGCGTCGCGTGGTTAGAGAAACGGGAGCAGATGCGCGCCTTGTGTAAAAGGATGACGTCGCGTGGGAAACAAAACATGAAGACGCTGGCTCGCACTCTCGCCTACTACACCACATCGTTATTCTTGTAGGTGGCGTCGTGAGTCTTCATACGCGGTGATTCGCATATCGTAAACAACCAGCCTAGTGGCTGCTGCGTTGGAGCGGACCGTTACGCCCGTATTCAAGAACGTTCCTCTAGTCAACACACCACCACGACTCAAGAGAGAAGATGTCACCGCCATCCCTCCACAGAAGTGGTCACTGAGCTTCATGATCATTCACGGGAATTCATGAGAATTGTCGCGTCTTTATTCTCGATTATTCTGCGCAGTACGACAATTGAAATTTGGAGTCTGATATCTCGGAGCACGGACACGCTAGAATAATTCTTCCGACTGATACTGTGTAGAAACTCGACTGTCTCTAAGTTTTCAATACAAACATACCCACTTACTGCAGTTAACAAAAAATAATTGTTCAATTTTAGTTAATTGGGCTGCTCACAGCGATAATTATCATCTCACTTGGTGCCCCCCCCCCCCCCCCCCCCCCTAGCCATATAACTTATTTGCAGAGGTGGTCTTCGCGTGCCTCCCAGTGCCTAACTTTAAGAAAACCATAAAGCTTAGTTTTGAACACCCTGTATTATCAGGCGCAGCCGCCAAGCACATGGCTGTATTGGGTAACGTCCTTTTCCTATAAGCTCGGAGAAACCGATACCTGGCTTCGCTACAGGTCTTCTTCCTCTTTCTGGGGTTTTATGTGCCAAAACTAGTTCTGATTATGAGGCACGCCGTAGTGGAAGGCTCCGGATTAATTTTCACCACCTGGGGTTCTTTAACCTGCTCTACAACGCAAGAACACGGACGTTTTTGCATTTCGCCTCCATCGAAATGCGGCCGCCGCGACCGGTATTTGATCCCGCGATCTCGTGCTCAACGCCTGAGCTGACTGAGCCACCACGGAGGGCTACAGGTGTTGCTCTAGCCGTATAAAACGCGGGTTTTTCGTGAGGAAAAACGGTAAATTTCGGTAAATAAGAAAGGCTACTCATCATCATCATCAGTGACAGAAACTGACCCCCCCCCCCCCCCCCCCTCAGAAAAAACCTGGATCCGCCCCTGGGTATGACAACGCCGACGACATAACGACAATTGGATGACGTTTATGAAATGATGACGATGATAAGATGACTTGACTTCGTGACGACAGCGGCATGACGAGCGTAGGATGACGAAACAGGAATGACCACGATGGAACGACCACGACGGTGATCGTTCCTCTTTGTGCCATTGGGTTGGCGAAAGAGGATAGATAGATAGATAGATAGATAGATAGATAGATAGATAGATAGATAGATAGATAGATAGATAGATTTCAAATTGCCCGAAATAGGCAAGGAGTGCTAATCGCATTAAAATATTATCGCCAGCGAACGCGGTTTGACATAGAATACGCCATGGTAATCTTACGACGGATAGTAAAGTTGGTGACAGTGACACGCGCGCTCCCTTTTGCGTTTATGTGGCACAGGAGCGGAAGCTGCAGGATATAGCGCTAAGTGGTCAGAAACGCCACCTTGCGAACGTGTACGAGTCCCTCCGCTCCGTGTCACCCGTATGATAGTGTCCTGATAGTGTCCGTATGAAATTGTGAAAGAAATACACAGGCATGCTGACGTAGTTACGCTGTGTACACAATTAATTTTATAGCTAGAGCCGGCTTTAATACTTGTAGATACTACAGGTTTTAGATTTGAGCAAAGCGTTCCAAATTTCGGACTGCTCGGTAGTTCTGCCTTCCCGACGGGCTAGAATTTTTATTCCCATGACGGAGGGTCCTTGTCCATGGCAACCGTCTAGACATCATGAGAAATCGGAAATTTTAAGGCCATATTGTGCTCTCCTACAATTAAATCAGCATAAGCTTATTATTTTCTGGCGTCGTATGCCCAATATATCTGAACTATTTTGGGTATAGAGGTTCAAGTAATGATTCCCAGTTCTTCGTCTGTTGCATCGTCTGTTCTTCGTCAGTTATTCAGTTTTGTCGCCGTCAAAAAGTCCCGCTCTTATACTTTGAACATTAACTACGTTATGATGTTCAGACACGTGCCTTACACCAAGCACGACGGTGTCACCGAACCTTTACTTCCTTTAGTGCTGAATAATCTCAGTAATATCGTTACGTAGCATTAGCAAAAATGAAACCTCAGGATCGAAGTCAAAAGCGTTATGCACCACATGACCCTGCACGTCACAGCTTCCTTTATTCAGTCTCAAGCGCCAGGGACTGCATTTGTACAGCCGCCAGCGGCCAAGTATAATGCTTAACATGATAGAGTCACTAGCCGAAGATAAGCAGTTTCAGGATCACTCAGAGGGGCAAAGAACAAAAGTTCACGAACCGAATAAAAACGTCACACAAACGACGAGGGGTTATCTCGCTGCTTACGTTCGCCTCTTAAAATAGTGCGTCACACATGTAAGAAAGATATAGATATGTGCCATATAAATTGATGTCGCACTTCGATGTCTCAAAATATGACGTACTTGTTAGATGGAAGGCATCACATATCTGAAACTCTTCACCACCGAACAAGCGGAGCGACACGTTTCAGAGATCATGCGGCCACAGCCGACGCCTCCTATAGATAGCAGGCCTGTGCACTCCGTTTTATGACAGTCACGCTACTTGGACCAAAATTTCCACTATCAAGCCCTGCGTGACGAAAGCGGTGACGGCAAATTCACCGCGGTTTACTCGGGAGCATCCTCATTAGATTATATTGCAGTCGGGCTAGGTAGCCTGACGTCATGGATCGAAGTGTACAGGCCTTGTGCTATCTAGGAGGCGTTGTCTTGTGAAACCAAAACATAAAATAGGTCGCGTACTAGAACAAAGGTTCCCATATAATACGTCAGCTGAGGCAGTCTCAAGTTCATTAATGATTTCTAGTTGTAACATATGAAGTAGTTATTCCGTAGAAGGTGTCACAGATTAAAAACAACCGCACCGCGAAACGCGCGGAGTGGTATTTCCGTGACCGTATTATATACTTCCGTATAGCTTTCGCATCGTTGCCTGCTAAGCATGAAACGGAGTACGGTTACAGTGTTAGCGCCCCATGCACGTACAGTCGCTTCTATATATACTATGGCATTGACGCGGGCGAGCTTGTACATTTCGAATTTATAACAGCGCGAAGGACGGGACTAATAGGTAAGAAACGCGAACGGCAACAACACCTCGTCGTTCGTGTTTCTTACCTATTTGTTCCGTCCTTCGCGCCTTGTAAAATTTCGCTTCTATACATGGCGTATAGCTCATAGCTCACACGATGAAATTGCTGGCGAGCGCGTCCTTGGCAGCACTGGTGATCATGCTGGACGCGCTGGCGGACATCGTCACCAGTGAGCAGGTCAGCAGGCACGCCGTGCGCAGAGAGTTGTGCTCCCTGGGCAAGCAAAGCACATGACGTCGACGGTCACTCCACTTTACCAGCACACCCATTGATTTTCTTAACCGCAAGGCATCAACATCTCACCGGTCGCATGCCTCGCCACAATTCTGACACGCCGCTCCGCACTTTACACGAGCACGATGGTACACAGTGCACCGATACATCTTCCCTGCACGTAGTATTCGTGAGAACGGGTATCGTGCGCCATAAAGAAGCCGCAGAAGCCGCATCTTAGATGAGGCTCCTACTGTATCGCCAACGCACTACATCAAATATGCGAAGAGTGAGAAAGATGCAGCCGGCTAGTGCTCTGCGCTTACTGGATAGGGAACATACTGTACTCTGCAGGAGGGGAGGAGAGAGAGAGCCCCTGGTATAAGATAGGCGGAAGGGCTTAGAAGAGTTAAAATTTATCGAAGACTCGCCGTCGGGATTCTTGATTTCCCTGAAGATGGCACGCTACGAATTGAGGGCAAGACACGTGGACATCGTGACAATGTGGTGACTATGGACAATGGAAGCCTGGTGCTCGTGTCCTGCATTGCAATGAGATGTGGTTGACAGCAGCGCTTGTCTTGCTACCGCTTTTCTGTTGCCCATGTACCTAACTGCGGTATCACAGAGGTATGAATTAATTCCAACTATAGCTCACTAAGAGTATCTGTTAAAATATTACTTCTACCGATTTTCATCATGTCCCACACGCGCCACACGTCGTGACATTGCGTCGCTATATGGGCGTTGTTACTTAATTAAGCAACCGTTACCGATGTCCTTGGCGTTGTCTGGTACCAATGACAAAACATCCAAAGCTTAATTATGAAATTTGTGAAAGCATAGTTGTCGT
Organism: Dermacentor silvarum; assembly: GCF_013339745.2. Classification (NCBI taxonomy): domain Eukaryota; kingdom Metazoa; phylum Arthropoda; class Arachnida; order Ixodida; family Ixodidae; genus Dermacentor; species Dermacentor silvarum. The sequence goes on along the minus strand of NC_051156.1, from coordinate 169,453,300 downwards.
TAACTGCAGCCCAAGGTCGAAAAGCTTGAGAAACTGCGGTGCACTGTAAAATATTTTACATCCTTAAAAGTGAGAACGGGTGTAAATCTGTCTATAACTCCCATACTTACACCCAAAAAGGTGTATGTAAGGTACAGACCAATTTAAACCATTATTTACGTTTAAGGGTGTAAAGTAATTTACAGTGTGAGAGTGATAGTGCATTTATATATACATATTTATATGTAAAGCGTGCTGAAATGCTATATACACTTTCAAGAGGCGGATAAAGCACATCGCATGGCCACATCGTGACTAGTCGATTCGAACGGCTACTTCCTTACATCACCCAAATGACGAAGTGTGCATCGGGCCTTCCCGCAAATCTATTTTAGTATTTTACATAGATGTGCGGGAAGATGCATGGTTTTTCGAGGACGAATCGGATATATAGAAACACTGGAGGGAAATAAGTTTAGCTTCGTAGATCGCCCCTCCGTAATTGTAAACAGGACATCGTCGCAATTAAAGTGCACGGTAAGAACATGCGTTGTAAAATTGTATACTTGCTTTATGCGCCGTTTGGCTGGGTCACTGGCAGGTAGGGTGGAATCTGCGGAAGGGAATACGGTGTCAACCAGGTGGTCGACTTCACACTTGAATTATCCCTCCATATACATACAAGTCCGGTGGACCTGCGTTCTTGCAAACTCATGGAAAAATATAAAAGAATGTTTTACAGCGAAGCTGTTCAGGTCTACCTCTCAATGGGTCTGTCGTGTCCGGGGGCAAAAACTCAACCAATCAGCGGCAGGCGTGAGCTGCTGGGTTCCTTGGAGCACCACCAGATGGCGCTCGCCTCCACGCATCCGCGACAGCGGCGGCGCCGGCCGTGCGGGTTAAAGAATAAAAAGGAACCAGAAAGCTCGCCTTCGCGCATACCGGGAAACGCTTGCGGCGAACGATTGCTTGCTTGCTTGCTTGAAGAGCAGCATGCATACGAGGCAGGGCGAAAATGTGGTTAAGTGCATTTCTCTTGTCTCTGGTGCACTTTTTGTAGGAGCATGAAGTAGAGGCGCAAGCCAAGTTGCTGGCCGTTGAAACGTTAGGCTAATAATTAGTTAAAGTGCACGTGAATGTCGCCATGTGAATAATTTCAAGCTACGTCGCAATGGGTAATCGTTCTAGTTGTCGTTTACAGCTTTGCTGTCCAGCCACCTTCACAGCGTGGATTGGCCACCAATTTTTACAGCGAAGCTTTTTACCTCTAGTCCCCGTATGCATCCTCTGCATGAGCTCCCAGGGGAGGTACCCTGGCCGGCTTGTGTCCGTATCGTGGACAGGAATTGAGCCAACTGTAAACGTGGCCTGCGCTTCCGTGGTTTTAACGTCACGCGCGTCGGAGGGGCCGGCACTGCTGGAAGGGAGACGGGTAGAGGAGAGGAGGAAAGATTGTGACGATGGCGCTGCAGCAGTGGAGACGGGTAGGGGGAGAGGGGGAAGATTGTGGCGACGGCGCCTGTGCACATGGCCTGCATGGTTATAACGTCACGTGCGTCGGAGGTACCCGCGCGGCTGCAGCAGCGGTTGTAGCAGCTGCATGGGAGGTGCGGTGACCACGGCGGCGCTTGTGTCGGCGTAGTGTGGTGCCGTATGAAAAAAATCTAAGGCGATTCCGCCCTGCGAAGGTGGATGACCAGCGGAGCTGTAAACGTCATGGAAAGAAAACTTGTGGTAAAGACTTTATTAAAGCGAAGCTTTCTATGTCTCAATGATTCGTTCGTGAGCACCAAAAACGCACTGCAGGAAAGCCAACTTACACAATGAAACTATTTGCGCGTCTACACACACATTAGAACAATCTGCACATCTGCGCACACAATCGTAGAACACTACAGTTTACATTCGCAGTTGTATCGATAAGAACAATGGGACCTGCAACGCCACGCTATCCAGACGAACTTTATATATCTGCATTGTGTTACGCGCGTCACGCAATGCATTTCCGGCTGTCACTCACCATGGGTAGGTCGCGGGTGCAGCGCACCGCAGAAGAGGCTGCAGCACGCGAACGTAAGCGCGAGCGCGATCGTGCACGTAAGGACCGATCCCGTGTATCGGCAACGGCATGTAGTCCAGTGAAACTTTGAGTGTGTGCGTGTAATCAACTGGCTACATAATCTAAAATTTAAGGCTATGCAACTTAACGAAATGTGTCTTCATTCAACTTCAACGTGCGAAAATACAATCCTAAACAAGCAATTAAATCACATATGCATCACATCGGGTCGCTCAGCATTTCTTGGGTTCATTGCGCGGTCGTTGGCTTTGTACTTTGACTTTGATTCAGTTAGCAAGGGCGGAAGCTTCGCGTTCAACCATCTTTCTTTAAAAAGGGGGCTTCGATTTTTGCACTACTCATTTTCACTTAGTAACGACGGTCACAACGGCTTTATGGTTGCTATGATATACACTGATCGGCATACTCGCAACTGCAGACAGATGAT
>NC_051156.1:169373314-169445814 GCF_013339745.2 Dermacentor silvarum | reverse complement strand
GCAGCAACTGAGGCAGCGGCGCATGCACCGGGTTTATATAAGCAGCTGGCGCGGAGAGGAGGAGGAGAGAGAGAGGCGCGCATGCGCACGCTATCGCACAGGTGGCGGATGAAGACACGGAGGGAGAAGCGCGTTATCAAACAGATGGCGTAGAGAGGGGGAGAGGAGGAGAGAGGCGTTATCGCACAGCTGGCGTGGAGAGAATGAAGTGAGGTGCGGACGGACGCCGACGCCAACGACGCCGCGGGACAGGCCGCTGCGATGAGATGCTCCGCATCTAAAGAATCACATCATCTCACCCTACGGACAACCATGGTGGGATGCGAAAGCATCGCGGGGGGAGCGCATCGAGTTTTCGTTTCATTTCACTTGGCAACACAACCCAATGAAAGTTAGAGTGAGAGAATGTATTGAGAATGTATTGTCACAGCCGCTGGATAAAAAAAAAAGGTGCCTTTTTTTTATCCAGCGGCCGTGGTATTGTATTGTTGCTGAACTGGCGTCGAAGCACGCCGACAGCCGCGTTACGCTGACGTTCGTTCTGGACGCTCCCGACCTTGCTCAGGTTGTTGTCGAACCAAAGCTGGTCGTATACGTTGCAGCTATGCCCGAAGCTCCAATCGAGGAAGTCGCGCTTGAAACGCGCGTCAGCACCGTCGAAGCTCGGACGTTGTAATGGACTCGAACGTGTTGCTGCTCTGGCCGCCGACTCGCGTTGCCTCGTCGCTTCTGGATCGGGAGTTGCCGCTCGACGCTGCCGTTGCGCTTCGACTTTCCGAGCCCGGAGTTAGGGGTCGGCTTGGTAACGCTGACGTTCCACTTGGGCGTGACGAGCCCGCGTTGCTTCGTAGAAGTTTCCTGCCGACGTTTACGTTCGGCTTCCCTGGCCCGAAGTTCGGGGCCCGCTTCCCGACGCTGACGTTTACGTTCGGCATCCCGAGCCTTCCTTTGCTCCGCGGCGGTGGCGCTGCGGCTGCAACTAGCGCCGTCGTTGACGTTCATGGCGTTTCGCACATCGTCGCACAGAGAAAGAATGACGCAAGCACAGCGAACGTGCGCTTTCTACTGCGCCGCGACACTTGCGTCGCCTACCGGCGTACCCTTAGAGAGAGAGTGAGAGAGAGTTATATGCAATGATTTGCTGCGCCGCACCTGTGGCGGATAGGGGAGGAGGAGAGCGCACACCTGCGTAGGAGAGGAGAATGAGGGAGAGTTGCGCATGCGCAGTATGGGTGCGGTCGCCGCAGAACGGACACTACCCCGAGCATAAGATGCTCTCGCATCTAAAAAAATGTATACAGCCTAAACAGCTTCGCTGGTAATCCGCCGCCATATCAATGTTGCGACCCCACGAATTTTTTTAAAGACGATTATCTTTCTTGGGTATACCTAAACGCGAAAAACTTTGGCTGTCTGTGTGTCACTCGATTCAACCGCCCGCACATAACCAACCAAGCTACTAGCGCTGGTGGCACGGGGTCATACACGTCAACATTATACAGCACAAAGGAAACCTCAGGCCTATTTGAGGCAACATATATGTACATAACCATGATCCGTAGCGTTTATTTAATTAAGAATGCACATGGGACTAGTTTTTACGTTAGTAAATTAAAAAAATGCCACAGTTTCGCCCGAAAGGCGAAGCATCGATTGCTGTAGCAAATTAGTAGAGAGCTATTCGGAGTAGGGATAGTAGTTTTATCGGCTGCATAAACTTGGACACATTCGCTTACTAACTTAATTAACAATCGTGGTATCAGCGCGCACAAGCAAACATGGATAGATCACACTGAATGACCGCAGACAAGACTGAAAACGCTGGCAGCAAGAGCAGCCGCCGCAGGGAGCGAAGGCTCGCGCGGTCTATCGCTTCAGCGGAAACTGAGCGGCGAATGCACAGCGCATACAAAGATCAGAGCCGTGTGGAGATAAGAGACGGCGCGGGCGACCGCCACCGCCGGGCAAAGTGCAGAGGAGTTGTGCAGAGGAGAAGTTGTTGGCAGAGGAGAAGCTATGCGCTGCCTTCGCGCTTTCTTGCTTTCGCGTGGGAGATTGAGTGGCCACTTCCCCTTGCGTCCGGTTGCAAGATAAGCATTTGGTGAAGCAGCACAGCGTCCCCCGCCTCCCTCCCTCCCATACCCCCACGGCCTTTCGCGCGACGGTCGCGTTTACTTTCCGCCGTGCGTTCGCTCTCCGTGATAGCGCGCGTCCCCCACGCGCTTTCACTCGCGCATACGGCGCGCGGCAACGATTTTATCGCCCTTGGACTTTATACGAAACCTCACGGCGACGGCGACGGCAGAAATCCGGTTCAAGTGTCCATATAATGGCTATCGCAATAAAATAAACGCGTTAGAAATGGTGTCGAAGATACGCCAAGGTAAATACACTTGGTAGCGAAGCTTCCATAGAAGCCCATACGTTCAAAACATGGCGGCTTATCGGTGGTTCATGGGGCTTAGCGCCATCTGTGTGAGGAGGGAACACTTCCGGCGGAAGAAAAAATAATTTAACGTCATATCCGTTAAAAACAGAAGTGACGTCATTTTGTTCTCATCGGCGCGAAATTTGTTTTCGGCGGCCTGCCATTAGAGCTGTATATTCAAATGCCCCGTCATTCGACTAGATGGGCGTTCCGAGCTTTCAGCGCGGAAAGTGATGCAGGAAAAGGTCAGCCATACGGGTGTCGAAATCGCATCACTGCACAGAACATACTTTCTTTGGAGGCCAACGAATGCTTTGGGCGTAGATTGAGTAGAGTGCTCGTCCTTTCGTCGGACGCCAAGCCCGTCGGCCAGCGCTGTCACACGAAAACAACTAAAGTAAGTAAGTATATGACGGTTGCAACTCACTACTTTTGACTGCACATGTTAATAAATGAAACTACCCGCGTCACCTAATTCAGACAAACGTCGACATGCAAAACAACACATGTGAGAGGGGCGTATTGTAACAGGTGAACTTTACGAGCGGGCCTTTCCACCCACTCCAAGACCTGCATTGTATTGCAAGTGATAGCGGCGTCAACGCCCGCCGCAATCGATGGACGCTCTCACGTTGCGCGCTGAAAAACGGTATTTATTGATAATAATGAAGTAAAATAGAGTTGTATCTTCTTTTCTCGCCATGCGTATATAAAATGGATTAGGAATTTTATTTTCGTTGAATGAATCTAACTGCGTCTCGTTTTAATTAAAAAACGCTTTTTTTCTTTCCCAGTGTTATTCCCAAGCAAAAGAACCGGAAAGCTCGACGTCGTGCATAGCGTTCGCCGCAAGCGTTTCCCGGTAAAGATTACGGTTCCACAAGCTGCGGTTGCCGGGAAGCGGCAACTGTTGCATACGAAGCAGGGAGTGACGTAACTACATTTTGGTATGCAAAAGAACCCGCCTAGCAACTAATTTGTATTGCGACAGTGCCATGGGAAGGCCACGTATAATGAGGACTCCTGAAGCGCGCATACGAGGCGAAGCGAAAGTATGGTTAAGTGCATTTTTATTGTCTCTGGTGCACTCTTTGTAGGTGCACGAAGTAGCGGCGCAAGCCAAGTTGCAGGCCGTTGAAACGTCTTAGGCGAATAATTCGGTAAAGTGCACGTGAACGTCGCCATGTGAATGATTTCAGGCTAGGTCGCAATGGGTAATCGTTCTAGGTGTCGTTTACAGCTTCGCTGTCCAACCACCTTTATCATAAACGTGATGATCGCGAGATTTTAAAAAAGCACTTAGTTAAAACTATAGCACACCCGTTTTCTGATAACTTAGTGTCATCCAGGTGTTTATTTATATGACATTTATATTTTTCTTATCTGGGGAGCACAATTTCAGGGGGAAAAATTAACTGCTTTCACCCGCTCTTTATATCCGCTACCGACTTTATACTATAAGCATTGAGGTGTGCGAGAAAGGTGCATGCTCAGCTTTTAAACCGAGATACCACTCCTAAGGTGCAATTCGTTGTTCCGTGTGATAGCAATCTTTAGGCGTTATTGTTAACAGGTGCCCGCGCGGTAGGCAGCTCAGCTGCTACGGCGTTGCGCTGCTGTTAGCAGAACACATTTAGTTCACCCTTTCATTAATTTCAGGGTGCTCAAAGGGTGTAATGTGCGAAATCAATCCGGTGTCCCCCACTAACGCGTATCTTATATCAGATCGTGGTTTTGGCAAGTAAAATCTCAGAATTAAATTTTTTATAAAGTACCACATCTTTCCCAATACTGCGTTCACAGTTCTCAGCTACTTTTGACAAACGTTTACTAGGCCGGTGTATTACAAGAATTCCATTGACTCTATTTTATTCCTTTATCATCCACCCCTCACAGGGGACCAACCACGGTATAATCCAGTGGTTATCTCGTTGCGTTGCTGAGCTCGAGGTCGCGGGAGCGATCTCGGTGGTGGCGGCCGCATGTCAATGAGAGTGATATGCGATAACGCCAGTGTATTTAGACTTAGGTGCAAATTAAAGAACTCGAGGGGGTCGAAATTAATCCAGAGGTCCTCCCACTTCCACTAACGCCCTGCTGTTATTGCGCGCCACAATATGACGTCATGGGAGAGTGAATGCAGCGTTTATAGCACAAAAAAATTTGGGTTGAAGATGACACTCATTTTGCTTTTATTTTGAAATTTAGGCGACCTATCACTTCAGTTTGTTTGCGTTAATTATCATAATTTTTATTGCTCTTTCCTCTTTGACCTGTTGAGAGTAGATCTAGAGCAAATATGGTGGCCTGAAACTAGTGCTACGGGGCCCTCTTAAGGTATTTACAAAGATTGCGGGATGTTCCAGACTCGCGGTGCTGTCGGCCCTGTTTGCTTACAGGTCTAGCCCGCCAATTGCAAGGTATTCTACGCCTTCTCGATCCGCACTGAAAAAATTCAGAGCCCTTCCAGGTCGAGAAAATGGAGGTAAGCAAAGCTTGTGGCGAGACGACGCTGTCGCAGGCCTTCCGTTTGGTTTGCCCTAAACTCAGTGTCGGCGGCTCTTCGCTGACGTTTGGCCTCAACATCGCGCTGCCGCAACTCGGGGTCCGCGGCTCTTCGCTGACGTTTGGCTTGGGCTTCAGAAGCCCTCACGCTAGCATCAGCACGTCGACGACGAGCCCTTTCCCGAGCGAGTTCGTGGAGCCGTTGCTCAAACGCAGCCTGCTCCTCGGCGGAACGCACCACGCGGGGCCTTCCCATCCGGTCGTCGAAACTGATCTGAGGCGAGGGAAGCATGGCGGAGCGCGCGCCAACCCCCTTTACTTCCCTTTCCCTCCCCGCGACACACCAACCGACCTTGATTGGTCGGACGCGTCACGTAATCCCACGCCGGCGCAGTTTTCCCCGCACCTGCTCTTTCTTTCTTTCTTTCCTTCCTTCTTTCTTGTCCCTGGCTCATACCCGCATATCCAATGCGGGTATGCGCCACACGTGATTTTTATAACGTTAACCATGACGTAACTGACGAGCATGTGATGTTATTTATGTCATGGCCTATCAGTCATGTTAGTCATACATTCGTACCCTTCCACGCGAATTTTTGTATATACCAAGTGAACGAGACGCGAGTTTTCGACGGGCATGGTTTTAGCGTTACACCACCTCTGCCGACACTTGTGAGGCGCTTGAAAAACATAATTCTTGGTGTGCCGTGAACTACCTAAGCCTGCGCTGCCTCGCTTCCTGAACATTGTGTAGAAAAAGAAGACATATAAGCGCATCCACTCATTCAGGGTAAGCGAAAAAGATGACAGTCGAATACACAAGTGATATCTTTGCCATAGTCTCCATCTATATTTATTTTCCTAGGCCGGCCAAGGCCCTACAGTGGCCACATGCAGTGAGGTCCGCCAGATCGAGGCTGCGGCTTCGTCTCGAGCCCACAGTAAGATTCCGTGTCCGAGGCGAGGGCGCTATTCTGGACCACCGTACGTGTTCTCAGATATTGTCAAATTCCGCCATGTCGGCACTTTTAGCCAGTCAAACAAGTCCTAAAAGCCCTGTGAGCCAATCAAAATTGACGAGATGGCGTATCCGACAGTATGGTGGAATTTGACGATGTCCAGAAGAATAGCATCGCGAGACTCCTGCAGGTGTTATACGTGGCGAATGAAATGGTTATGAGGCTTCGGGGCGACATGGTCTCACCTTGTGGTAACAGCTCAACATGATAAGATCCTCGAACAAGTGGCGCGTTGCTCACCGTTTACCGAAGCGGAGGCAAATGGGCCGCCGGGTGAGGTGACGTGCGCAAGAGCGCTGAACCGCCGCGGAGCCAGCAACAGGCGCCTCCTGGCGTTGGGCGCGGTCGGCGTTAATTGCTTGCTGAAGCTGCCAGCATTCTCCGAGCAAGTGCCGCCTGCCACGTCTGCGGCGAACTGGCACGTTCCTTTAGATGAAGTCAGCTTCTCGCCCGACAACGCCAGTCCGTCAGGAGACTGAGTAAGCGAGGAAAATAAGACGGGGGGGGGGGGGGGGGGGGGTTGTCCTGCGTTGAAAGGCTACAAAAGCGGCAGCTACAATGTATAGTCAACGGCAAAAGTTTACGGACCACGCCGGATCTGAGAGAGGGTCTGAATATCCCCGCTGCCCCGGAACACCGCTTGGTACTTGGATTTCCAGCCTGTGCTATGGTGTGTGCGAGCAACGGCATTGTACGGTTTTTACGACTGCGGTCTTAACACCTTCTTAGAAATCCAACGTTTTCTCAGCTCCGGCGGTCCGTGTATAAACACTAGCGTTTGACTTGACGGGCAGCTTTAATAAATTCTAGGCGCAGCTAGTTTTTATTCAATGATATGTGCAAGACCATTGCTTTACATACTTCTTATACTTGGTTTTCTACAGAACTTACGTCGAAAACTTCATAGGCATTCTACAGATATACATGTAGGACAGAGTCTACAACGAAATTACCTGTATAACGAAAGAATAATGGTGTCCCGGTTCTATTCTGAGCTGCGCGGTGCGCGATCGTTACAACCAAGTGACCTGTATCACGATTAATTTCGAAGGCCCCAAGCATTTCGTTATAAAGGCATTCGACTGTACATGATATCTATTCTAAGGGTCCTCCGATGTCGCAACCCACCAGGCTTGCCTTTCCCAGATCGCCTTCATTGAGGTCTTTCGACGAGACCAGTCCGAAGTCCACAGTCGACCGTCGCCTCGGCTTGTTGGCTGAGGCTGACGCTGCTGCTCTGCTGCTCGGGCACGGCAACTTCATGATGGAGGCCCGGGGCACGTCGACGCCCGGCACGGCCCCGTGAGGGCTTTCGTTCGAAGGTTCTTCACCCGCTGCTGGTGGGGTCGCTGCAGTCGCAGAGGCGGCTCCAACCACGCCGACGGGAAAGGCCGACAGGGGCGCTGCACCATATGAAGGAACACGCGGGTGCATGTGCGTCAGAATTCACCCGATCAGCCGGGTACATGGTGCCTAACAAACATCGGATTCTTCGTACGCCTATATTGTATGGTGAGCCGCATCCAACGGGTTTTAAAAGGCTCTTCCAGAGGGTGGCGACAGTCCGAGTACGGGGAAAGATGGCTGCTCAGCGGCCTGTTGCGGAAACCATCCGATTCGACGCGTACGACTTGCGCCAACAACAGCATCCACCATATTTCCTACAGATTTTAACAGGTTTCAACAATGGTAGCCACCATCTTTACGACGTGCTGTGTTTGGTTTACGTTTGAAAACTTAATTAAAAGTAAATAAAATTACGTATGAACAATAGCATTCTAATTACATACAATGTTTGGTACAATTGTTACTGGTTTATTGTTCTGCTGGGCACGAGGTCGCGGGTTCAATTCTCGAGTGCGAGAGCCGCAGCAATACTAAAGCTGAATACAAGAACGATTGCGTACGGTGCATGCGAAGTACCTTAGGTGGTCCAAATTTGTAACACTCCACCGTCCACTTCGGCGTCTCCCATACCCAAGCTGCACCTTTGGCTAGCATACACTGATAATTTAATATCTTTCACTTGCTTGTCCTCTTCTAGGTTTGTTTTTTTCGAGAGCCTCTCTTTTGTACATTTCGGCCTGTATTCACATGGAAGTTTTTCGCTATGGAAGTGTCCGTTAGAGCACGTGTCAGCCTGTCGTGATGTTGAACGTATTAGCAAATGTGTCGGGCTTTCCATTTTTACCTTCTAACTTCTGACTATAACTTTTCTAAAAGCTGAGCGCATTTCTAAAAGATACAAAACTACTGTATTGGATTGTTGATTATTTGCGCATGCGTTCTCGGTTCATCACATTTAATCATGCGCAGTTTCGCTCTATTGATATAACTTGAGGGGCGCTATAACGCAAAGCTATTCCAATCTTTTTTTTTTTGTTATTACATATCGACCACTATAGTCCTCCCCGAGTGGAGAAAAAGCTTTTGGGCCATCCCTACTTCCCCTGTCTGTCACGTCACATAAACCGCGAAAACTTTCCATCTGACCTGACGTGTACACACTGATTAGGCATGATTAGGCCGAAAAAAAAAACATTCTTTACGATTCTACGCTTCTTTCGACATGAGCTCTACGCTATTGCTCAGAACTTTTCGGCCTGCGCCCACTTCGCCTGTCAGTCACGGACATCACAAGATCGCGTATATTCACCGCGTCCAAGTGACGTGTACGCACTAAAGATACATTATTATCCCGAACAAAGCTGAATTTGTTTCGGAATAACCGGAGACTGCCCGGTTCCTAAAAGAAATAAAAGATAGCTGCCCACCGATCGTTCTCTATGCCGGCGAGAACGTATAACAAAAATATTTGGGTGGCATTATGACGTTGTAGAGTCCTTTCGGCCAGGTATATGTCATATAGCGCTGCCAATTCATCTTCAGCGAGGATGTGTTTTAGCGGTATCTTCAGCCTTCCGCTGTACGCCACAGTGGTTTTCGACCAGCCACCGCAAGGTAAAAGGGAGGGGAATCGAACCAATCGCGGACGCCGGCACCACTCTCCCCATCCAGATTAGATTAGATTATGTGGTTTTACGTGCCAAAACCACGATCCGATTATGAGGCACGCCGTAGTGCGGGGCCTCCGGAAATTTCGACCACCTGGGGTTCTTTAACGTGCACCTAAATCTAAGTACACGGGTGTTTTCGCATTTCGGCCCCATCGAAATGCGGCCACCGTGGCCGGGATTCGATCCCGCGACCTCGTGCTCAGCAGCCCAACACCATAGCCACTGAGCAACCACGGCGGGTACTCTCCCCATCCAGTTAACTACTTTTACTGCGCTAGTTTGGACCCACCGAATCGTTCTCCACTAGCGCGCGCTCCTCGCCTCTTGCCACACAATTAGAGAGCAAGTGTTACACAAACTAAAACGTGAAGGCGAAAGCCTGCCACCTGTGGAAGAAGATGACGACGAACGCGCGAGCAGTGGCACGAGTGCGAGGGGCGGTATGAGAACGCTGGTATGATCAACGGGCGCCGGAGCCAGCTGTGGAAGAAGACGACGAACGCGCGAGCGGCTGCACGAGTTCGTCTTTGTGACAACGTGACGTGTGCAATCAGACACGCACTAGGCACACCTTTAGTAAGCCAGAACTGTGGAGCAGCCGTGGCTTCAGGGAAGCGTGCTCGTCTCGCACCACGGAGACCCGAGTTCCACTCCCACCCAGACCAAAATGTACCAAATTTTATTTTCAAAGCCACTAATGTACTTTGTTTACAGCAACCTCCCTGAGAAACATGAAGTCAATGTGAGCATTTTAATACAAAGGTGTTTTATGCCGGGGTCCGGGATAAACTTCCGTTACTGATGTAATGGATGTTACGTTCGGCGCCATCCAGTAAAATATGTTTTGTTGACATGAATGGTGGCGGTCTTTCACGTCGGATTAGCCTGTGGAGACTCGTCGCCTACAGAGTGCAGCTTCAACATGCATCAGTAGTGCATACACGCCACCTACTGCTTCGCTTGCGATGTCCCAACTAAGGAAACTGCTGCTCTAAGTGGCGCATAAAGGCAACGGCGTCGACGGGCGAATCTCGCTTTGGTCTGGCAAGAGACACGCCAGCGTGCAGCAGAATGCCTTCGCGCGTTCGCAGAGCACGCTGAGAACTCTGCCACTCAAATTCCTGAAGCTGAGTGCGTCTCAACTCAACTGGCTGCCCAAGACACTACGGAGTCGGAGCCAATGCTCGCCCCTTCGCCGAAGCGACTCGGCAGCTGGACGCCGCTCGCCAAGTGGGCGCCGCGCGCCAAGCAAACCAGCGACACGGTCGCCGGCCCGCAGCCTTTCGCTGCAGCGGACCGTGAGTTCACGGAGCAAACATGCACCAGCTTCTGTGAACACACGTTTCACTTTCGTGTTCTACCGTTCCCTATGAAAGATGGATCAACCATAATTTTTAGACGTGTTTTTACTCTTTGCGGCGTCGGCCATTTTCTTCACGGCGCAGTTTCGCCAAGGTCACCGCCAAGGGCACCGCCAACATAGACGCCTAAGCCTTTCGCCTTAATAGGATCGAAAAACCTGTCAAGGTAGGCAATGCTATTTGATTTCAAAGCAAACAAAAGTGACCTCCTATAAACGAGGAGAGCGTTTGATTGCGCTGTTCAGACAGCGCTGTGGGCAAGAAACAGCTCGATGCGTGCGTCGACGATGGCGAAAGTGTGATCAGAAAAGCGTAGCGCCGCGCACGACGTGTTCTGCGGCGACGATCGCTACGAGATGGCGTCAGAGTGGCGCGCGTCGTCTGTTCACCGATGACGCCATCGATAAGGCATGCGGCGAGCGCGTCCATCGATACCATATATGGAAACAAAGCGCTGCATGAGTGGAGGTCCGTGCGCGGCGGCTGCTGTGAATAGCGCCCACGCGTTAACCCACACGCTGGCCCCACGCACTGGATCTCGCGATCTCAGATTAGAGAGGCAGTAGCGCCGCACTTCGCTCCGTTTGGAACGTGCCGCGACAGATTATCTGCGCCAGTCAATATATGGCGAAATGAAAGCACGTATAGAACTGCGCTAAAATTTCGCATTAGGGAGCATCGGAATCGTCGGTGAATTTTTAACAGCGAAGCTGTTTAAGCCAGCCGTAATTTGTCGTGCGTAGCCATGGTAGCCATGGCAACCCGAAGGAGGAGGAGGAGGAGACCGCTTGCACGCGGTCTCCTCGCCAGCTCCCTGCCTTCCCGACCCCTACGTCTCTTCTCTCCGCGGCGTGCTCAGCGAGGAGAAAAAAAAAAAAAGGCGAAAGCTTGCACTAGGCCGCGCACAGCTCAAGACACAGTGAAGCTGGCCGATTGATATCGAGCGGCTAGCCTCCAACACGTTCGGCGTCGGCAAGCAGCAGCGTTCTTGGCACTGTGCCAAACTTGGTTAGCCTGCCTGCGTTCGTGGCATGCCAGGAACGCTATCGCTCGTAGGCGCTTACGCGTCCAGCGCTAGTCACGCGACATGTCGCGAAAGGGAAGGCACCTCCGAAAATGATCGCTCGAGAATACTTTCCTACATGCGTAGTTCAGTTAAACCAAGTTAAGACCAAGTAGCGACCAAGTTCATACCAAGCAGTAGCAGCCAGTAAGCTTCGCTGTGCTTAAGCTTTGCGCGCCCGAGTGCAAACTTGCCCGATTTTAAATGCGAATCATTTCTTGGCGAACATTTGCTACTTTGATAGTATCTATCTATCTATCTATCTATCTATCTATCTATCTATCTATCTATCTATCTATCTATCTATCTATCTATCTATCTATCTATCTATCTATCTATCTATCTATCTATCTATCTATCTATCTATCTATCTATCTATCTATCTATCTATCTATCTATCTATCTATCTATCTATCTATCTATCTATCCGCCTACGACTTTGCGCTCTCATGGTCGTTTTATTAACTTGGTAGGTACCAAAAATGGCATAGTATGACATTTTTGTCATACTATGCCGACGAACATAAGTGATAGGTAATGACATAAATGCCATGGCATGCGTGTCATGTAGGTCATGAAAGAGCCGCCTACGTCTTGGTGTTTTCATGGTCGTTTCGTTCTTGGTAGGCTCCCCGCACACTCCTTCGCATAACACCGATTCTCACAGGGCGTGGAATCTGCCGGCTTGTTTGTTTAATTTATTCGTTGAATTATGGAAGGAATTCGATGGGTTATCTGCGGAACGTTGCATCTGTTAATCGTGTTGACCTTTTGCCTAACCATGTTACAAGTTAAACATTGTATATTCACTTTGTTGTATCCTGTATTATACAGCTGTATTTATTATATGTACCTACTCCTGCTATGTCTTGTGTAAAGCAACAGTATTTGTAAATCAATGATGACAAATGGCAAACAGCACTTAAGAAAATCTTTGTGAATCCTGCCCCCGTATTATTCGATAACTTTATCTCTGTTATTCATTGACAATGCACGCTGTTTTCATCTCTACTATCACTGTTCCGTATACTCATCTGCTTCCATTCAAAGTTCGCGTGCCATCAGCCCAGATAGCAAGCGACGTCCGGATAGCGAAAGTTGCGAGTCGAATCAAATACAAATGTTGGAAAAAATGACCGGTGAATATTGAACCGAGTACAGCATATTTAAAGCAGCGAAAGGAAATGTAAAGATTGCGAGGAGCCCGTATACGGTATAAAAGAGAGAACGAGAAATTGAGGCTTATTAACATTATTTGATACATGTACATAATGCTGTTCGCAACTGGACGTGGAGTTTGTAACAACTGCGTTCAGTTGTACAGTGCACCATGACAGTGACAGTGATGAAACCAGAGAACCACAGGTCAGCAGAGGCACGTTGTTGTTTTCGCAAGAGAGAAGTTTGTATACTATGGCACTATGCACATATTATTTTAAGGACTGCAAACGTAGTGAGACTGATCAATTTCCTTGCCTAAATCTAGGCAACGAATTCATGTATGGGTTGCCTAAAAGCGAGAAATTCCCATTGCGTGTTACTGGAAAAAGGTTCGGCAGGTGTTACACTCTTGTAACACAAGAAGGCGAAAGCCTGCTGCACATATTGGTAATGCATTAAGTTATACAATCGGGGCTAGACTTCTTGCAAGACATAACGAGCCGCAATGGGAAGTACACGTGTGGCACTAAGGCGACCTCCTTAATGCCACATATGAACACTTAACGTAGTACCTCAAGTGCAACATGTTAGTGCACGCACTAGGCACACCTTTAGTAAGCAAGAATCGGGGAGCAGCAGTGGCTTCGGGGAAGCGCGCTCGTCTCCCACTCCATGCGCCCGGATTCGATTCCCACCCAGACCGAAATGTCCCAAATTTTCTTTTCAAAGCCACTACTTTACTTTGTTTACAGGAACCTCCCTGAGAAAGGTGGCCATTTTTAGTCACGGCCAAGTTTCGCCAAGATCACCGCGAAGGGCACGCCAAGGGAACCGCCAACATAGACACCTAAAGCTTTCGCCTTAATAACTGCGACGACGACGACGGCAGAAATCCGCTTGGAGTGTCCATATAATTGTTATCGTAATAATACGAATCGAATAGCAAAGGCTATTCGATTCGTATTCGAAACATTGAACGTTCGTACACTCCTAACGGGCACTTAAGCGTATACGTGTAGAATAGTTTCTGCATTCCGCGCTGATCGCGCGCGATGCGGCCGCAGCGTTCGTGAATCGAAACCCTGACCACACGCTCAACAGTATATGCAGAACGACACAGGCATTGACCCACTGGCTACATTTACATGCACCGGACAGGAGCGGCTCGATTAAGAAGTCGAACTCAAACAGCCCGACGCGACAGCGTTTACGCTATAGCTCGTACCTGGCGTTCGAGATTGTTGCGACGTAGCCTGCATCAAGGCCGGAGATAAGACAAAATTACCGGTTAATCACTGCTGGCTGCGAATTAGCAACGCGACGAGTCTGCGTTTGCGTGTGCGCTTCAAACGGGTCGGGCTACCCCGTGAAGTCGTGCTAACTCGGCCCGCGGCTCGACGGTCAGTGGCCCACTGCATGCGATTGCTTGACGAATCGCAGTGGGCCACCAATCATTGAGTCGGGCGGGGTTAGCACGACGCGACCCACCAACTCGGGTGACGCTGACCCTAAATATACCCCCCTGCCCTGACTGCCATAAGTTTGGACCTGCCCTTTTGCGCATACAGCTCCCGATCGCTGGCAGGAGAGCAAGCTCACCACTATGTAGGCTCAATACTCACCACCATCGCTGTTGGTTACGGCCACAGCGACGCCTTCCTGCGCGCGCTTCTTCCGACGGTGGCTCCCGGTGCTCGTCCTTCGCTTGGAAGTGGTGTCCTCACGCGAGACGGCGGCGCCTGGTTGCGGGTCCTTCTCAGAAGAGCCGGTGGCAGTCAGGGAATTCGGTGCCGCCGCGGCGGTTTCCTTGGTCTTGTCACGACGCTTACGAGTCTTCGTGCTCTACAAAAATGCGAAGAGGGTCGGCCAAGTGACGACTGCTGGCATCTACCTCCTTTTAGCCTGTCCGGGTAATGTGTCGCGGTTTACGGAATACCGAAAGAACGGAGACGGTGATGGTAACAGCGTACAGTGTTTCTTAGTTATTTTACAGCAGCACGGTGTTCCTGTATATGCTCAATACAGCGACAGTGCAGATGATGATGATGACTTAGTAAGAAGGTTCTTTGGACGAATCTGTACTGTATTTTAAATGTATCGCAGCAACGAAACCGAAAAGGGGTAAAGCAAATGTTTCGCACTGACGTACGTTCAATATGATGATGAAAATGACGATAACAATGATGATCATCGCTAATGGCATCTCCTTTGAATCGCGGGGGCGACAGTCACCTACCCTGTGTGAGCTATAGAAACCGTTACGTGTTACCATACAGTACATTATCGTAATCTAGATATCCCTAGCTTATCCTTTAGAGTTACCTATCCCTCTGAAGAGGTAGAGAAGATGCCGTCCCTTCTTGATCCCTGCTTTATCTTTTGGCCACTTAACGCTTCCAGTGTTAGCTTTGAAACCAAGCGCTTCTGAAAGGCTTGTATGACTATCCTTTGCATTCCACTGCAATGCGTACATTGTGCTACAATGTGTACAGCAATGTCTGGGTACATCGCATCCTTTACATGTGATGCGATGTTCTATTACATATAATGATAATAATGATGATTTTATTTGCGTCTTCTTTCGAAACGGGGCGGGGACAATTAGTCCCTTAGCCTCATTGTCATTCAGGTTTTACTACATCTATTGCGGTCTAGCATTTTGAATCCCGCCCCTTGATCTTTATCAAAAAAATTATCAAGAATTACTTGGCATTTTCTGAAGCCCACATGCACAAACCATTCATCCTTTCATGCAGCTGCCTTAAGGGACGAATTATCTTGTAGGTATTAACGCTCATTTTTTATATCAGCCGAATGCTTATGAGCAACTGCAAGATATATATCACTCGCAAGAAAACTGTTGAGTTGGACATAATGGCGTGTCTTCAGAGAAATAGTATTGGAAGTTGAAGATGGTACTGCTGGATGCACGAAGGCAATCGCTAGTACGAAGGAATGAAATGGTTTCTTAACATAGGTGAAATCTGTACTTTTTCGTTTTTGTAAACTATGTAGCTTGCAGCGCAGACGTGCAGTACGTTTGGAAAAGCTGCATTTTGCAGTGCTGAATTTGCGCCTAGCGTTTGTATAAGATACACCGACGCAAGTTAAAAATACTTCCTCTGTAAAAGCATGTATCAACTGATTGCATTCATTGAATAAACTCCCCTGTTCAGGTGACTGTAAATGATGATGATCGGCATCGCCTTCAGAACTGGGCGGCGACAAATAGTCACCCAGCCTGCTTAAGATAATCAGGTATTAAATATATGCATACGTGTCTAGCATTTCGCCTATCTCACCTTGACATCTTCTCTCTCCATTAGAAGAACACTAACGACAAACTTTGAATCAGTTTTGGTTTATATGATTCTTTCGAGTGGTAGTAAGACACCAAAATAGACAAGAATCTTCAAGTGCAGGCAGACCCTGTCAATAACCGATTTTCCCGTGATAAATGGAAGAAGACATTTCCTTTTTTTGATAGCTAAGAAACCAACAATAAACAATTAGAAAAACATCATTTTCAGAAAGTGAGATGTATCAGTAGACCTCAATTCGAACTCATTGCTTTCATTTCACATTTGGTCTGCTTACTTAATTCGCGCTGCTTAGCCAGACGTCACGGGTTCGATTCCCAGCAACGGCAGCCGCATTCCGATATAGATTTAATGAAAAAACGCTCGTGTACCGCTCTTTGGGTGTGCAGTTAAGAACCGCAGGTGGTCAAAATAAATCCAGTGGCGTCTCTCACAGTCCACTTTTCAGCTTCCGGACGTTAAACCCCGCAATTGACTATAACCGAACACGTTTCACATTGCTGTGCACTGGAAGAACAGCACAGCTTTATGCATATGTATCTCATGCAGGATAAAGAGACAAATAGTGTGAGTGATTTGTTGGTTTTGTGTTGACACATATATGTCGAAAAACAAACGCATTATACAGAGTGCCAAGAAATATATCACAGCCTTGCGTCATTGAAAAGTGCAGAATTTAAAATCAACATACGCACATAAGATCAAATGCCCACAGTCATTGCAGACTCCTCAGAGTGAACATAACCTCCAGCTGACGCAACGAATTTTCTTTTGAAGCTTTAAATTACTACAAGTGTTCGTGCTGTGTTGTGAAGAGAAAAGCTCGACGCGCACGTTTCCTTTGCACGATCTCTCTCTCTCTCTCTTTTCTCTCTCTCATGACTCGCTCCGCGACGTCGACGTAACATTGCATGGCTATAGCTGTGCTCTTGCGACGTTTGAACGGTGAAAATATTTGTTCGAATTTCATGCAGGTCGGAGTGTGTACATTTACTTCGACCCAAAACACTTGTGGCAAAAAGTCGCCGCAAAGTTTAGGCGCGCATTCCAGCGCACGCCGAAAATCTTGCGTCCACAAATCTGTTGCTGCAGGTGACGTCCGCGACTAGCGCCCCTTAAGGAGCCTACATGCAACGCTCTCTAGCGCCCCCGCGCAGTGCTGTGGTTGTCTATAGCCAAGGAAAGGCAGCGCTTCTCCAATTTAACGAAATCAGAGAAGCAAGAACGTCTAGCTCGCAAACGCGCAAATAAGGAACAATATAATGCTCGTATCTATACGTACTTCAAACGTGCGGCGGATGTAGCCCCACAGTATACACCACAAAGAGACTTGCATTACAGTTGTGAACGAGACCTGAAACCAGAAGCTAGGAGAATTCCGGCTTCTCATGCTAACTGGCTATGCATTATTGACCGCGTATCAAAGTCCGGGGTTAATTTATCGAGTGCACCTCAGTAGCACGCATTGTGAACAACTTTTGTGAGCGCCGTCCTTTCCTCGTGATCCCCAATTTCGTGACTATAGCCCGTCATTCATTGCCGGCGCGGGCTCCCTAACCTGAGTGGTGGAAGTGGATACTCCTCCTTTTTCCGCGCCCTTGGATCCGGAGTGAACGGTGGCTGAACGGGAGTCGTCAACTCGATCGACGATGGAGTCCGACGCCACTTTCGAGCCATCCTTGTTGGCCGGCGAGGGCGCCGGCGACGCACTCGAAACGATTACCGATGCCTCTCCGTCCGCCTTCGTGCTGACGCTCTCCGCATCGGTGCCTCGTCGATGCTTCTGCGCGCGCTGCCTCTTGACGGAGACGTCGCGCACTGGAAGCGAATCCAGCAGCGCCGTGCGCTGCTGGCGTCTGCTGACGTCCACCACGCTGGCGTCGAGAGTCGCCGCGGATGCCGCGCTGGTTTCCGTGTTGGCCATGCTCGACGTTCGAGCGCCCGATCGACGCTTCAACTTGTCGCTCAACCGCCGCTGCGAAAAGGGAAGGGGTTGACAAATTTAAATGGACATTAAGTAGAACCAGTAATCGATGGTTCTGGCTTACTAAAGGTGTGCCTAAGCGTGCGTGATTGCACACGTCACAGAGACGCGCTCATGCAACTTCTCGCGCGTTCTTCATCATCATCTTCGACAGCTCGCTCCGATGCCGCTCATCATGCCAGCGTTCCCATACTGCCCCTCCCTCTGCGAAGGTGCTGACGGCACTGTCCGACTACCAGTAGGTGTGGCGATTTCGGTGAGTTATGTCGTGCGCAATCAGGCTGTCATCTTAACGTTGACAAACGTGTAACACTTGTTTTTTTATTGCGATAGCAATTATATGGACACTTCAACCAGATTTCTGCCGTCGCCGTCGCCGTGAGGTTCCGTATAAAGTCAAAGGGCAATAAAATCGTCACCGCGCGCCGTATGCGCGAGTCAAAGCGCGCGGGGGACGCGCACTATCACGGAGAGCGAACGCACGGCGGAAAGCAAACGCGACCGTCGCGCGAAAGGCCGTGGGGGTATGGGAGGGAGGGAGCCGGGGCGACGCTGTGCTGCGGCACCAAATGCTTATCTTGCAACAGGCCTCAAGGGGAACTGGCCACTCAATCTCCCACGCGAAAGCAAGAAAGCGGGAAGGCAGCGCGGGAGGGAGGGGGGCGGGGGACGGCACATTCTACTATGCCAACAACTGCGTTTGTACTTTGCCCCGCTGTGGCGGTCGCCCGCACCGTCTCTTAAAAGCAATCTTCACACGGCTCTGACCTTTGTATGCGCTGTGCATTCGCCGCTCAGTTTCCGTTGAAGCGATAGAGCGCAGGAACCTTCACCCGCTGCGGCGGCTGCGCTTGCTGCCAGTGTTTTGACAGTCGGTGTCTGCGGTCATTCAGTGTGATCTATTCATGTTTGCTTGTGCGCGCTGACACCACGCGTGTTAATTCAGTTAGTAAGCGAATGTGTCCAAGTTTATGCAACCGATAAAACTACTATCCCTACTCCGAATAGCTCTCTACTAATTTGCTATTGCAACTGATGCTTCGCTTTTCGGGCGAAGCTGCGACATTTTTATTGCGATAGCAATTAGTATATGGACACTCCAAGCAGATTTCTGTCGTCGTCGTCGTCGCCGTGAGGTTCCGTATAAAGTCCAAAGCCGATAAAATCGTCACCGCGCGCCGTATGCTGTATGTACGAGGGATGCTCATACAGCGCGCGAGGGACGCGCGCTTTCACGGAGAGCGAACGAACGGCGGAGAGCAAACGTGACGTCTCCGTCGCGCGAAAGGCCATGGGGGGATGGAAGCGAGTGAGGGAGGGAGGGAGGGGGGGCGCCGTTGTTCACCGGAACAACCGTGCATTTAGTGACCCGGCGCAAGCGGATCTGACGATTCAATCTCGCGCGCGAAATGAAGAAAGTGGGAAGGCAGCGCGCGGGGGTGGGGATGCGGCTTCTACTCTGCCAACAACTTCGCACTTGTACTTTGGACTGCTGTGAGCGGTTGTGCGTACCGTATCTTGAAAGCGATCTACACACAGCTCCTAACTTCGTATGTGCTGTGCTTTCACCGCTGAGATTCCGTTGAAGCAATAGAGCGTACGAACCTATGCTCGCTGCTTCAGCCGCGCTTGCTCACGCCAGCGTTTTGACAGCGGTGGTCTGCGTTCATGGAGTGGGATCTATTCATGTTTGCTTGTGCGCGCTGACACAATGGTTGTTAATTAAGTTATAAGCGAGTATGTACAAGTTTATACAGCCGATAAAACGACTATCCTTATACGTATAGCTCTCTACTAATTTGCTATCGCAATTGATGCTTCACCTTTCGGGCGAAACTGCGACTTTTTCTTCTTTATCTGCTTGCTTATTCTGCAAGCCTCTTTGACCGGTCGGAAGAGGGCGCTATAAATTATTCTCAGCAGATAGCATTCATCACTTGACAGCTGATGCGGGAGCATCAAGGTGGCGTCGCCATCTGTCGGACCAAGTCTCTTGCCGCCTTAGAGTGCGCCATGAGTTTGTATTGTCGAAGGGTAATTTACTAATTACGCTCAAGTTATCTTTATTGCGATAGCAATTATATTGACACTACAGGTGAATTTATGCCATAGTCGTCCCCGTTGTGGTCGCCATGTTGTTCCGTATAAATTATAGTCCGAGGGCGATAACATAGAAGCCGCACGCCGTATGCTGTATGTGCGAGTGAAAGAGTACTCCGGCGGCGGCTGTGTATGGCGCGGCCGCGCGGCCCCTTGCCTTGAAAGCCATCTGTGATGGCGACAGCGTGCGCCTAGTGCTAATAGCTCCGTGTGCGCTGTGTTCTCGCCGCTTAGTTCACATTGCAGCGAGAGACAGCACGAAGGTCAATTCGCTCGCTGCTGCGGCTGCCGCGTTTTAGGGGCGAAGCTCCTTATAGCGGCACCCGTTCGTCCCCGTCGTAGTAGGTAGCCACGTCTAGTTTTATGAATTGCTCAATAGATGGCGTTGTGTGTCCCTATATGTATGTATACCCATATATACATATATATGTATATGTATAGTATAACCGGAAGCCGACTTCCGCTTCCGGTTTCGCTTCCGTTTCCGCTTCCGGTTCCGGAAGCCAGCTTCCGGCTTCCGGAGAACGCTTCCGGCGTTTTAGGGGCGAAGCTCCTTATAGCGGCACCCGTTCGTCCCCGTCGTAGTGTGTAACCAGTCTTAACGCTAGTACCAGATGTCGGTATAAACTAAACGTATTGTTCAAAACGCCGTTGATTGATGAAATAAACCAACGAAACACGCCAGATGTTTTCTAAAGCAAAACGAAAAGACGCCAGATGTTTCTAAAGCAAAACGAAAAGACGCCAGCTGCTTAACGAAAGACGCCAGAGGTTTGTAGTTGACGATGCTCGTTGCCGTCGGTGTGACAACGGAAAGGACAACGGAAACCAGCAATAAAAGTTTGATAAAACATTTAATCAATCGTTTCACGTCAATTTTATCGGGCGAATTAACGGAAGAACTTTCACGGTTTTACCGATGATTACTTCCAGGAGCTTCGCCCAATCTCATCATCATTCACCTCGTGGATCTACTGTAATTTTTTAAACAGCGGGGCTGTTTAAGCTCTTGGTTGCGCCGCCTAGTGCGAACAAAAACTGCTTCTGGCGAGGACGTCACCATGTGTTGCCTAGCAACCACCTCGCGGAGCGGTGTGTGCCTCGCCTCCTCTCCGTGCCGTGCACATGTTGCCTTGACATGGGACGTTAAGGAGGGGGAAGGAGAGCATGCGCGCGGCGCGCGCTATGCTCGGGAGAGAGAAAGAGAAAATGAGAGCGAGAGAGAGCGAAAGAAATTGTAGCAGCACCAACGAGGCAACGCGCACAGCTGCTGCGTTTCCCCGTTTTCCCGCGTTCGCACCGAACACGCGCGCTGTCCGTGACTGCCGGCTCCATAGCGATCTGGCTCGATAGCGATCGAAAGTGGCCATGCGACACCCGTATTAGGCGTCCATGTTTGCATTCACAACACGCAACAGCTGAAAGATGTGAATGCGCGACTGAACAGCACTGTGGCGTCCAGCATAACTTGTGTTTAAGGTATGAAACCTGAATTCAATTTCGGTGAGAGACTCGACCAATTTCATGCACTCTTAAATTGTTTTCATTGGGCTCCACCACTCTATAGATTCTAATGATTCCAGTAAATCTTCATTGCGCGGTTTACACGTCAGGGATAAATTTATGTGTTATGGGTCTAATGCAGCCGACACATGGGCTGACCATGACTGCATGTATTACGTATTCATTGTACGTGTGAAGTTCTTGAGGGTACACTGAATTGGGCAACTTTTGCAGTGCCGTGGCTAGATAAAAAACAAACCACGTTTTTATTTCTTGCTAATTGAACACACAATACTTATTTCTATAGCAACACCTGCTGCACAGGATGCGCTTACTAAGCAATTCCACCATGACAAAGTGCAGCCGGTGCTTTATACTTCACAATTTATAATGCATACGGACAAGGAAACTGCAATCATCATGGAGGTTTTATTGCGCTTATCACATTTTACAACAATAAAAATGAGCAAAGTTTGCTCGTGGCACAGCGAAAAATTCCTTACCATTTTCGGTGCGGTTGCGGCAGTTCGGCACGCAACACCCCGTCATACTGAAAGAGCTGTCAGTGCCTCGTATGACCATGATTTCTTCAATTCACCCGAGAACACACTTGCGACCACATCGAAGAAGCAGCAGCATTAGTAATAACAGTGCCGATAACAACCAAGCAGTCACGGACACCGCGAGCGTTCGGCGCTAATGCGGGGAAACGGAGAAGCGCGGATGGCGTCGGCAGAACCTCTGCGCGTTGCCTCGTTGGTGCTGCTACAATTTGTTTCTCTCTCTCTCTCTCGCTCTCATTTTCTCTTTCTCTCTCCTGAGCATAGCGCACGACGCGCGCACTGTCTCTCCCTCTCATTTTCTCTTTCTCTCTCCCGAGCATAGCACGCGACGCTCCGCGAGGTTGTTGCTAGGTAACGCAGTGGCAGGCGGCACACTTTATGGCCGGCTTAAAAAGCTTCGCTGTTAAAGACCTTGTAGAACTTCCGAGCATGGTAGCTATAGTTTTTTTATACCAGCTTGTAAACCGCGCCTATAAGCAGACGACGCATACACCAGGTGGTTAGAGAATGACGTATATCCCAGCACGTTACCGTCCTAGATTGCCACGTCGGTAGGCGCGGGCACAGATGTAGCACGATTGGTAGTGCATCACACGCGTAATGCAGAGGTTGTGGGTTCGGTACCTACCGGTGACAAGCTATCTTTTCGTACGCTTTCATTGGCCCTTTTTCTTCATTACTGTCTGCATTTATTGTACATTTCTCCATTATTTTCTATCCATATTTTTTCATTGGCTTCATTGCCTGCTGGCTTTATACGCTGAGAGGAATGTTATGCACGAGCAGTTCTCGAGCGTGTGGCGCTTCGAGCGTGCTACGAGTCTCGTGACGCCTTCGACTGGCCATTTCAATCGCTACAAATGTTTCGTAAGAATGTATTTAAGCGAAAGCTTAAGCGTAATCGGATCGTAACAGAGATAACGAAGCTTCGTTATCGCTGCTACCTATCGTTTACCATAGTCAAACAGGTTTAAAGCTGTCTTCTGCAACCACTGTACATAGCATGCATACAGTGGCGAGCGCTCTGAACCGATTTTTCCGAAGGTGTAATGAGGGGCCACCTGCGGTCGGCGCTCCGACAGGAGTGGGAATAAACACTTGCCTTTTGCTTTCCAGTGTTGGTTACTGCATCGCCGTCGGCCCTGCGTCAGTGAGAACGTTTATAAGGGTTATATATACGTATACGTGTGTGTGTGCGTGTGCGTGTGCGTGTGCGTGCGTGTGCGTGTGTGTGTGTGTGTGTGTGTGTGTGTGTGTGTGTGTGTGTGTGTGTGTGTGTGTGTGTGTGTGTGTGTGTGTGGTGTGTGTGTGTGTGTGTGTGTGTGTGTGTGTGTGTGTGTGTGTGTGTGTGTGTGTGTGTGTGTGTGTGTGTGTGTGTGTGTGTGTGTGTGTGTGTGTGTGTGTGGTGTGTGTGTGTGTGTGTGTGTGTGTGTGTGTGTGTGTGCGCGTGCGCGTGCGCGTGCGCGTGCGTGCGTGCGTGCGCGCGTGTGCGTGCGTGCGTCCCTTCTTTGGTTATTTTTTTTACTTGACGGGCTTTCTGGTTCAGCTAAACACCCTCTTCATCTTCGCGGCCATGCGTTACATTTACTTCTCCCTTGCCACTGCAGCGCAATATTGCTATTCAAGAAGCATCGAGCTAAGGAGGTTTCTTAAGGAGCATAAACTGGGTCACCGGATCTCAAACCAACGCCACCTATCAAATGAAATGAACATAAACCCGATAGAAGCTCAACGTAACCACTTAGTCATTGCCGCAATCGCATCGCGTTACAATGTTTCGCCAGGAAGCGACCGCATCGTACTCATATATGAGGGACCGCTGTGTTCGTCCCTAGCAAGGGGCACTACAAATGTACAGCTCCTACCATAGTGTTACGGGGCGTTAGACCGACGGTGCTGTTCTAGCCGACCGACAGACAGGACCGGTCCTTCTACTGTCCCAAGGCACTGTGATATAAGCGCGGACTCGCCTGTCTCGCGATGCATCTAGCTCGTCTTACAAATTTCTGAGCGGATCGCCTATCAACTGACCTGGGGCGGCTTGCACGAAATTTAACAATGAAAATAATAACGAATTTAAGAACGCGTTCTAGTGCGCACTAGAAGTTGTCTAGGGATTATTTAAGAACGCGTTCTTAAATTCGTTACTATTTTCGTTGTTAAATGTTCGTGCAAGCCGTCCCTGGTTCTTTCCTCCACCAACCTGGCTTTATTGAACATTCTATCGCTCTTTTTAGCGTTTCTCTTTTCTTTGGTTACTTGCGTTTAAAATATTTACATACATAAATAGATAGATAGATAAATATTTCTTTTTCTTTCTTTCTTCGCATCAGGGCGGATATTATTGTAACCTTGCCAAAATGAGGCCTAACACCCCGTCCCACGTAATAGCCTCACTCTGAGAAACATCATCGCCATTCTCCGGTTTTTAATGCGACTACATACATACATACATACATACATACATACATACATACATACATACATACATACATACATACATACATACATACATACATACATACATACATACATACATACATACATACACACACACACACACACACACACACACACACACACACCACGCACGCACGCACGCACGCACGCACGCACGCACGCACGCATGCATGCATGCATACATACATACTACTGGGTATGTATGTGTTGTAATCGTTCTATGTATGTGTGTGGCAAGGACAAATCTAACCTTTCGCGTCGCTCTTCGATCAATAAAAATAATCATTTAACATTTGTCAGGTGTTCTGCAAACTGGAATTCGCGTCCTCCGGTCTCCTCAAGCACAGCAGGCCCGACGCTTTAGTTCTGCGACACGAATGCGTGCCGGCTGCGAGGAAACAATCCTCGGTGTTTGCACGCATCGGCGCGCACGCATCTCGGAGGCCACGCGCATAATCCATGGCAGCGCCGCTAGAAGGCGAAGCGTGTCCAGAGCGGCAGAGCGGCAGAGCGGCCCAGCAGCAGTACACGCCTCATATACATGGCAAGTTTGGAGATGGAGACACAAGCAATAACGGTGTATCTCCCTACGGTGCTTAATGCTAATCGCATTAGGTCGAGGTTCATAGTAAGGTGAGTTCTGCCGAAGTCTTTCTATTCATTACGCCCACTTTTTCTACAATAACCTCCTCTTCGCTACCTGTAAATCGTGATGTTCCCTGGATCTGCGTGTCTGCCTCGTATATTTGGACGTAAACGGCCATGACATTGTATATGCTCAATTGTTTCCCCTATAGCTTGCATGCGACTGGGGCCGATACCTGGATTGACAGCGATACTTTTTAATGCCTGCTATACCACGTCAATGTCAGAGCCGATGTAGAACCACCATAACTATAGACAGACGGCTCCATCGGGTGAGTCGGCGTTTAGCTTAACCGTAAGCATGGTACCGTTTGAGGAAGGCAGGGTTACAGCATAAATTACCAGATAGCCCGCAAATTTAATACTGCAGTGACCTATAGCACATGCTACCTAACTGCTGAAGTAAAGCGTTCCTAGCGACCAAATCGTTAATATGTACTCTTTTTAAGATTTGTATTCGACGATAACATTCACGCAACACAAAAATGGTTCAAACGCATTGTTGTTCAACAAAGAGTCAAACAGCTTTCCTAAGCCGTCCATGCACGGCTGCGGTAACTCGATAATACGTTAACGGACAAGCTTCGTCATCTGAACGTATAAACGCGTATTTCGACAAGGTAGACCAGCAGCACACGCCGTTCCACTCACCTCACAGGGCAAGGAAACGCATTAAGGGGGCTCCGCCGTCCGGAAGGGTCCACCTCCCACTTCTCCTGCTTCTGGTGCTGCCCCTGCGCGGGTTGGACGTCGCGGACCGCCCGGTTTTTGCGCCTGCGGCGACAACTAACGTTGATCGTCTCTCGACGCTTAACATACCAGCATGCTCGACATGCTTTTATAGAGACCGCTAGGTACTCTTGCCCATTCTTTCGGCACTACGATCTTGAGAGTGGAAACAACCCGCAAACGGGAGTTGTGCCACGAGGTCACTGACCGCAACATTTGAGCCAAACTTGCGAGTCGCGATTCATAGCGAGTTCCCAGTGGGAGATGGTGCGAGGGAGCGATGACTTGCATATCGCGAGTGAATGTTTAAACCCGATGGAATAATTTGGTTGTGTTCGTTTAACGTCCCGAAACAGAACAGAGAGTGATGGGGTACGCCGTATATGAGGGTACTCCGTATTAATTTCAACCATCTGCAGTTCCTTAACGTGCACGTGCATCAGAATACCCGAGCGTTTTTGCATTTCCCCATCGAAATGCGGCCGCCACAGTCGGGAATCGAAGAAGCGACCTTGTGCTCAGCAACCAATGAAGTAAAATCAAAGCGATCGATCATCAGCATTGTTCTTCTTCATCCTGGATTATAGCGCCCCGGAAAGTACTCATAGGCCAGGTAATAGCACCCTATTTGTTCTATGAGAAACTCTCAAAAAAGTCTAAAGCCGAATCCGTACTGTGCTTTAACTGAATGCCTGCAGCAGCGAAGCTACAGGATGCACAGTACCACCCAACTTTGAGCGCTATCGGGGTGCTCCCAGTATACAAGGGGGTGCCATAAATACTGTCACGAGGTTAATACTTACTGTTTTGGTTGAGAATGAACAAAACTGTGGGAAATTATTTGAGGGCATTTACCAAATATGTTAGGAATAGAACACAAAACATTTTATTAAGAATGTCTGTTCTTGGTCTTGATGGCGGCCTTTAAACGCTCT
Organism: Dermacentor silvarum; assembly: GCF_013339745.2. Classification (NCBI taxonomy): domain Eukaryota; kingdom Metazoa; phylum Arthropoda; class Arachnida; order Ixodida; family Ixodidae; genus Dermacentor; species Dermacentor silvarum. The sequence goes on along the minus strand of NC_051156.1, from coordinate 169,419,021 downwards.
GAGTACGCTTGAAACACGGTTCGCAAGGTAACCCCAAAGGAATTGTTCTCTACGCTCACTCCAGAAATTTTTGAGGATCACCACGTTGGTGTGTTGATTGGCGCAGGATTCCTTTTCAAGCACAGCCCGCACACAAATGTTCATGGGTTAAAGCCAGGGCACGACACTACTTACTGTAGTGTTGATTTTCTCCTCAACTGGAGTGCTATAGGCACCGTCCGGCTGCAAAGCCCAGGACTGCTTACCGAAGTGGGACTGGGATCAAGGCAGCGCACGAGGCTCTAGAATATATTTACAGTATCTGTGAGTGTCGATCTTTGCACCTTGTGGCACAAAAGCAAAATGAATGCGCCCACGAGAAGGTTATTGCAGTTCAAACAATGGCCAATGCTGAACTAGAGCTTCGGAAAACGGTCCAACTGAATCTATCAGCAAGCTCTGAAGTCGGAGAACGCACAGAAGAGTTTTGAGTGTTCTGACAGGCCTTTACCGTGAATTTTTATTTCAAAGGTGAAGACAGTTGCCAATTGTTCTGCCATTGCGCGGCCCTTGCCGACTACAGCCGGCATTTTCCGATGTTACCTTTCTCTGCTCCTCCGTCAGTCCATGAATTCCCTGGAACTTGTAGTGCAGCACCTTGAGGTCCCTTCGCACGGCTCTTCTCATTGTTCTAGTTAGCACATTCATCTCCAAGGCTAGTCTTCTATTGAGCCCCTGATCTCGTCCATTCGCTATAGTTTTCTAATCAGGGCTGAAGGAATACTGTGTTATCAATTTTTCAATTAAAGCAGCTGTTAAACTCACCGCCAGTCAACAAAAATTATCAGAGATGATAGTAAGAAGGACGATTTCTCATTTATTAATAGTGAGCTAGCAATGTTTTTGGAAGACTGTATGCCAAGATTTTACGAGTGCACTGCCGAAGAAAAGTGGTCAATGTTTAGAAAAAAGTGCGCTGTCTAATGAGCAAATATTTAACTATGCGGGTCATCTGTCGCAAGCGAAGGTCGCCTTGGTTTAATTTGTACTTAAACCGCCTTCAAAATCACAAAAAAAGAAGAAAAATTTTTGAAAAATAAAGCTCAGGAATGGTCAGGGTGACTGGACAGCTTATCATCAGATCACCAGCAAATACAAAAAAATGCACTTAAGGACTCCAAGCACACTCTCATCACTTCACTTCACTTCATTTCACTTGCTTCACTTCACTTTTATTTCCTTAAAGACCCCTTACTGGAAATACTTGACCTGCTTTGCTAAAAGACGACCCCACAAAGTTCTGGAGTGTTGTTAAGAGGGCACGCAAAACATATTGTCAATAACTAAGGGCAGTGTCGTTAACATTTCTTGTTTGCAATGGTGTTACGTGTTGAACGAAGTATTTTCGAAAATATTTTAGATGAGCGCGTTGAGTGCTTGCCGGAATATTGCGACGTGAACTTTCCTGCAATAGTTCCTGTAGTATTTTGACTGTGATGGTGTCATTGGCCTCATTAACAACCTAAAGTTTCGTCATCATGTGGCGTCAATTGTATATAAACGCTAAATGTTTGAAAAGTCCGGTTGTGTCCTCGTCCATTTTCTTGTATGAACATTTCGCCCAGACTTCGAATTCTGGTGTATTGGTTTGTGATTGGAAGCTGGGGCAAAGTGTTGCCGTTTTTTAACTCCGGTGATACTCATTCCGCGCTACATTATAGACCAATATCGTTAAACCGTGTCCCTTGTAAGATCTTTGAACATGTCATTTATTCTAATCTGGTTGACGTTCTTGAAGCTGATTATTTTTTTCACATCTCGTCAGCATGGATTGCGGAAGTCATTCTGCTATGAAACGTAATTATTCTCATTTACTAATGAACTCTTCGTAGCCCTAGACTTGGGATATTATATTGATTGTGCATTCATAGATTTTTCTAAAGTTTTTGACCTTGTTTGCCATGAACTAGTTTATCCTATGCTCCGTAAACTGAATCTTAACCCTAACATAATTACATGGATAAAAAAAAACTTGTTGTTTAACCGACAGCAATTTGTAACTGCAAATGGCTACGATTCTTCTCTCTGTCCTGCCCGTTCAGGAGTGCTCCAAGGTTCTGTCCTTGTACCCTTTCTTTTTCTAGTTTGCATAAGTGATCTACCTGATTGTATTAATCCTTCGATTAGGCTTCTTGCAGACGACTGTTTTGTATATCAAGTGATTTCTTCTGGTACTGATACGTCAAACTTCTAATGATTGCAACCACTTGCCCACCTCCATTGTATCTATTACGGATGCCAGTGATTTTAAATATGCGTTGTAGAGCATGTTACCTGATATTTGTGTGTTTTTTATTCAATGTTTCCACTCGCTTCCGTAACGCCCTACGGGCCCTGATGGTATTTAAATAAATAAATAAATAAATAAATAAATAAATAAATAAATAAATAAATAAATAAATATGTCTGTACTGATATGGCTTTGCTCTAGTAAGCAAAGGTTGCGGGATTAAATACCGGCCATGGTTGCCACACTTTGATGTTGGCGAAATGCAAAAAAAAAAAAAAAAAGACCATGTACTATGCATTGGGTGCACGTTAAAGACCCCCGGTGACCAGAAAAAAATGCCGAGTCTCCCACAACGATGTGCCTAATAATCAGGTAGTGGTTTTAGCACGTAATGTCCCAAAATTTGATTAATTAGTTCCGATATTGTAACACTGACTTTTGAGATCCCATATAAACGACACGATTACGTGTCATCTTAACGGATCACTGAATTATGACAAGCTCGTTTGTAATATGCCTAGTATTCATATGCGATCACACACTGTATGGAATCCTATATGAAATTTCTTATGTTTCCACTTTATATGTAATAATGCAATACAAAAATTAAGCGGCATGTGGTATTATTTAATTTTCTTAAGGCGGTGACTAGTACTGCTCATGACTATCTCAAGTCCTTTTGCATTTCTTGTGGACTTCGTCAATACCGGCGACACCGGAGAGTTGTTGACTAACTTAATGTGGATAGTGCTACATGAACAATTATTAAGAAACCTTTACTCCTAATGCATAATACTAGTCTAAAGATGTCGCTGCCATTTGTGGCTTACAAAAGCCCATTTGAAAAGCACGGCAAATGTCGACAACATATTTTTTCGAAATTGCGCGGAAGTTCTGCAACTCTTTTGTGTTGTTTTGCGTAGTTTGTACTAACAGGTTTGCGTAGTGGCTTGGTGCCTGTGGTGAAGCGCTTCTCGCTTAGTCACGTGACAAGTTAAGCACTCCGCGTAAGACTACCGTAACGAATGAAGGAAACCTTGAACAGATTGGTCGGATTGATAGCATTTATTAAACTCTCGGGGCAAGACGCATTAAAGAGCGGAATGGTTACATAGGAGAAAAGAGTACAATAGTTACATATATGTATAAACGTGGCACAATCACGTCTGTTTTTTTTTCTTTTTCAAACCCACTTTAAGCAAGAAATTCGATTCCTAACAGCATATTTACTTCTTGAGCGTGACCGCCTCGGCCGTCTCGTCGTTCAGGATGTCCACCGCCTGCGCGAGCTGCGCGAACAGCTTGTCTGTGTCCGATCTGTTAGACGCGCCGGGCACCAGGCTCTGGCTCCGACGGTACAGTGAAGCCTTTGCCTTGGGCTCCCTGTGCACAAAACCCGCCCCACACTTTGTTATCCGAGCCTTCATGACCGTGCCTCACACTCACCTTTTACTTCCTATTCACAAAATCTTTTGTTATTTTCATAATCTTGTACGCACATTACTGACCCGCCTTTTTTTTTCTTTCTTTACATGTTTTTACTCTTTGCTTCTGCATTAAATAAACGCTTTAACGCGAGAACCTTCTGCCCTCTCACCATGGCCACCTCAGACACTAAACGTACCATGTTCTGTATTACTTTCTTAATAGGCACAGTGATGACTAAATTCTGCGCTTTGGATATTGCCTAACAACCTCTGTTCCTTTCTATTGCATTCGCTCTTAACCTGATGTGCTCAGTTGGAGGTGCAGGTTTTTTCCCACGTTATTTTTATCGTCGGTATCGTAAGGAACAGGCTCAAAGAGGAGGAGCTTTCGAGGGCCCAAAGTATTCAAAAGTTCAATTGCAACTTCTTCGTCATCACCATCATCATAGTCATAATTACCATCATAATCATTGCCATCGTCATCAATAATTACCATCACCACCCCCAGCACCATCTGCATCAGACGATTTGTATCCATACTGCAGGATGACGGTTTCTTACATTCCAAGATCTCCAATAACCCCGTCCTTTGCCATTCGAAGCGCCACTTCAGGCCTCGAAATTTCCCAATCCCCTTTTAGTTCCACAATCCCCTGCCGCCTACGGCCTTGATTTTTCTTTCTTTGGCACCCATTGGGAATCCAACAGAGCAACAACTACACACAAGCTATGAGCTTCTTTCAGCATCTAACATCCTTCTTCTAACATCCTTTTCCGATCCACCGCTCACTTATGCTACAATAGGGTGGACGACAATTTTTCCCTATCATGAACTTTCCTCCACCTGGCGATATTTCGCAGAACTAATTTGCCAGGGAAAACCCAACTGTTACTTTCTAATTCAAATGTAAAATAATAAAAAAAGAGGAAAACGTATCTGGACGAAAAGGCAAGTTGCCGCACGTGGGTGCCTAATCAACATTTACGCATGTAGGTGCGGTGCTTTACTATTAAGCTATACCCGAGAGAGCTAGCAAAGAACGACAGTTCCCACGAAGCCCTGCGATTCATCGATTGTCGAGCTGATTCTCCCATGACACTTAATATACTGCATCGACACACATTCAGTGTCGCATCTTCCCGTGGCATGACATAAGTGGAAGTACACCAGAATAAAACGTACAAAAAGAAAAAGCATCCTCGAAAGGAAGCTATAGGGACCATCCGAAGTGCCAGAGAAATGAAAATGAGAGTCGTAAGTGTGCAGATATATAGAAACACGGCTGTGCAATTGGAAAGATCAAATGCAGGTAGACGAATTTATATTTGAGATCGATAGATTGGATGCCAAGGAAAGAAAAGCGCAGTCGAGGTTGTCAGTGGACTAAATGTTTCATACACAGCAGGCAACGCTGAGAAGGCTGGATAGTTCTCGGACCTCTCCCATTCGCGACCAAAACAACTGTGGGTCGCGTATGAAAGAAATGTACAGGCATGCGTCATGTAAGTTTGATGTAACATTAGGCCTCGCAATTTTATGTCGCAAAATATGACGTAATTATAGATACGACGTACATGACGGAAGGCGTCGCAGATTTCAAAACATTTACGCCACCAAAAGAGCGGAGTGACGTGGCGCCACAGAGCACCGCTCGCGCCTCGCGGCCCAAACATAGTACGTCGCATACCGGTAGCACAAAGGTGCACAAATGGCGCGTGATTATGCGCAAGCTTATGTCCACGAGAGATGGATAAAATCAAAGGTAAGACAAGGAAGTTAAAGAGAGGACATTTCTGGTTGCTGTACTGAGGAAGGATAAAATTAGTATCAAATAACGAAAGAGCTTTAGCTGTAGCATGCGACGAAGTCTTGCATGTAGGCTACCTAATTTACCCTGTGTAACGACGACACGGTGGGCGCAGCGTTCAGCGCGTGTCCATTGGCAATCTGCACGAGTGCTTACCGCAAGGCGCGCTCCTCGATCAGCGTCGTGTCGAGCTCGCTCTCGTGGACGCAGCTGAGTACTTTGTCGACGCTCAGCACCAACAGAACGGCCACCAGGCTCTTGTGCACGAAGATGGCCAGCACGTACGTCATGCACGTCAGGGACAGGTACAACGCGTGCACCTGCGCGGCCGACGTCACAGATCGCAACAGTCATGTAGAATATATTGACACACAGCAGGCTTAGGCATAATGCAAATATTCTTATATATAGGCTGCATATACGAGGTGTCTTACAGCGAAGCTGTTAGACTGCACTTGGTCGGGATTTTTCGTGGCCTGCACATGCAACCCAAAAACCGGCAGCTGGAAAAGGGGTCGTGTTTGAGTTTCCGCGTGACAGAATGATGTTTTATCGTATATTCGAATCCGATGCTATACTGACTTACCGCACACGTGCGTGCGTGCGTGACGTACGTCGTTTGTGGTGGCGCCGCTTGTGGAACGTCATCTGACGTGCGCACCAGCTTCGCTGTACATCCACAGGGTGGAATTGAGGCGGTTGTATTTTTTTTTTAGGTCATACAGAATTTTAACGTAATCGCCTGTGGCAGAAAGCGTAATTGTAGTTCTTGAGCTGGACTACTCGAAGCGTCGGACATTACTCGCACGCGAGATCTAAATTCCTAATCGATGATTAAAAAAAACAATAAACTATAACCTTGTTTTATTGAATTACTTAACGGCGTATGTTACAACTCATTAATTGTAGCCGGTGAGTTTGCTAGCCATAGCTAACTACTTGGAACGAATGCTACGGATCGCACTGGTTTCCAAGCATGCGCCTTTAAACTTGAGGTAAAAATGCACTGTTGCCCTAGTTGCCTTTTCAACAACCGCCTTGCTATGCATTGAAGCACTAAATTAACTATAACGCCCGTGTATTTCGTCGCACGCTTTGGTAATGGATATTTCAAAAACTGGTGTCATCCTGAAAATTCGTTCCAAGTGGATACGTTTTGCGGACTCACCAGCTACAATCAGTAAACTGCAATGTATGCCGTACACTACTTAATTAAAAAGTTCATAGGTGCATTTTTGTTAATTAGTTGAATATGTTTTTACATTTCTCGTGCAAGTTGTGTCCTCCTATTTGAGTAATCAACCTCAATGACTAGAATTGTGCTATCTGCCACGGGTAATTATTAAAAATTCTGTATTATCTAAAGATAAACACCCGGTATATAGGGGTATGCACTGAAGTTATCGTATCAGCCGCAGCATCCTACAGTCGGCACGATTAAAAGCTGCGTGCTATCTCAAACCTCTTAGACAGCATTGTACAATCCGCGGATAGAGCAATATTATATGGCGTGAAATGGCATAGAACTTTTTATTACGTTGGTTTTCCGTTAGGTCGACGTCGACAAAGGGGTATAAATAAAAAAGTCAGCGTTAACCGAACTACACGTCCGACTTGAAGTTTGGCGGAGCGCTACTGGTACACGTAGCATGCAAGCGCCAGAGAGACAGCGAATTGCATCGCGCAGAATATTTCGTTTGCTTCCGGGAGCTTGAAAACTATATAATGCATACAATGGCAGCAACTACAGACCAATGTTGCCATGCACGTTTATCTGCTCCACTACAGTTATAAAGTCAAAGTGACAAATACCAGCAGCTGCTTATCGGCGCCGTATAGTTAAAGGTGCGCTGCCTGGTCTCCAAGCGCGCTTTCGACGCACCTGTACGCCGTACTTGCTGCAGAACCGGTAGCTGAGCCTCCGCAGCAGGCTGCCACTGCTAGTGTGGCCCGCCGTCACCAGGGCTAGGAAGGCGACCACCTCGAGCGAGGCCGACTGTGGAGCAGATGTCACGGTGTCGAGGCGTGATCACAGACAGACACGATGAACTAACAGACATGCAGGAAGGCAAACACACATGCATGCATGCATGCATACATACATACATACATACATACTACATACATACATACATACATACATACATACATACATACATACATACATACATACATACATGCATACATGCATACATGCATACATGCATACATACATGCATGCCTGCATGCATGCATACATACATACATACATACATACATACATACATACATACATACATACATACATACATACCATACATACATACATACATACATACATACATACATACATACATACATACATACATACATACATACATACATACATACATACATACATACATACATACATACATACATACATACATACATACATACATACATACATACATACATACATACATACATACATACATACATACATACATACATACATGACTTGGACGGATGGATGGGGGGATGGACGGACGGGCACGCTTACTATGAACGAAGCAGTAAATCCTAGAAAGAATCCTATGACCCGCCGCGGTGGCTCAATCAGCTAAGGCATTGCGCTGCTGAGCACGAGATCGCGGGATCGAATCCCGGCCGCGGCGGCCGCATTTCGAGGGAGGCGAAATGCAAAAACGCCCGTGTGGTTCAGTTGTAGTGCACGTTAAAAAACCCAAGGTGGTCAAAATTAATTCGGAGCCCTCCACTACAGCGTGCCTCATAATCAGAACTGGTTCTGGCTCGTAAAACCCCCGAAATAATAATAAGTAGAAAGAATCCTAAGACCACGCGCTACAAATTTTTATGGTGTAATTCTTCTCACTTGCGTAAAGAGCACCTACAAGTTCAGCGTTATACAGCGCTCTAACTTCATCACTCCTCATATGTATGCAATGACCGAAGCCACATAGCTGCTGTATTGGCTGAATTAAAAATCCAAATGCTTTTACAAAAGTGATGAAAGAAAATTTCTGTCTTATGTGTGTTTCCTGGTGTGTGTTTACAATGATTACCCTACTTCCTTCCATAATGCCCTATGGGCCCTTATGCATTGAAATAGCTATTGGAAATGCAAAAACGCCCGTGTCCCATGCATTGGGACACGTTAAAGAACCCCAGGTGGTAAAAACTAATCCGGAGTACCCCACTACAGCGTCCCTCATAATCAGATCGTGGTTTTAAATGGCACGTAAAACCCTAGAATTGAATTTTTTAAACAATTATTGCGCTGTTTACAAGCAGTTTAGGAAAGCTGGGTTACGAGCATACTGTGGCCACCGAGCATTATTTCATGGCAATGTTATAGCGCTGTTAGCGATGGTGGTTTCGATAAGCGGAGAGCGTGGCCGGTGCATATACTTCGAAGAAGCACGCGGCCGTGTCGTCGGGGCTCATGATCTGCAGCGCCGGCAGGGTGAGCAAGGGGGCGAAGGCGGCCACGCAGCGGGGCATCGATGACGTCAGCCACCAGCACAGAGGCAGCAGCACCGAGTATAGGCACAGACTTTCCTGTGGGGTAAGTGCGAGGCATAAAATAACACTTTCCTGCTCAAATTGCTGTCACGCTATAGTCTAAAGAAGAAAAAAAAAAAAAAACAGAAAACAAACTGACAGTTTCACCCGAACGAGGAAGCATGAAAGCGACATATAGAGGCTGAAGCCCCTCCGAAAGGTGTTCCAACAATACCGGACAAGGCTTAGAGCTTCTCCGGAATACCGGACAAGATAAAGAATTCGCGGGGTCGCAACATTCATATGGGGACGGATTACCAGCTAAGCTGTTTAGGATGCATACATTATAGAATCATACCTCTTTTTCATACGGCACGACACTGCGCCGACGCGGTCACCACACCTCCTATGTGCACCTGCGGCAACTGCTGCTGCAGCAGCGCCTGCACCTCCGACGCGCGTCACGTTATAAGCACAGAAGCGCAGCCCACGTGCACAGGCGCCATCGCCACACTCTTTCCTCCTTTCATTATTCGTCAAACAGGATTTAAAACAAATAAAGCGCATGAAGGCCAACTTGCTACACTAAGTACACTTTCTTATATCCATTTACATATAGTGTTTCTCTTATGACGCCGAAATTATGGGGTTCGATTTGGACCCAAGATATTAAACTTATTTTTGGAAATTTGAGGAGTGCTTGAAGCCTGTGTCACCTCCCCCGCGGGCCGGTCCTGTATTGCATTATCTCCGGGATCGGCCCACGCATTCCTGTTCACGTGCCGTGATAACGGACGTAAGCCGGCCAGGGTACCCCCTGTGAACACATGCGGGGGATGCATACGGGGGATAGAGGTAAGAAACTGAGAATATTTACCCGGCTGTGTACAACGAGCGCCAGATCGAGCACAAGCACGTCGTGACGGACGACTCATGGGACAAGGTCGGAAGTGCGCAATGTGAACAACGCGGCATTCCGGCAGCAGGCGACTCCGCGTCGCTCAAGACGCCGAATATCCGAGTGGGAACGAGCCGGCAGAGCCCATTGAGCAGAGTGGGACGGCGAGCCTACTTGGCTTCTTAGTTTTTGCAGCCGAATGACACTGCGCGTCTGTAACGTCTCCATTGAGGCCTTATGAACCATCATACGCAGACCGCGCATGCGTCGTCCATACCATGACGGCAAGACGGCGCTTTGAGTGTTCGTACAAATTTTCAAGTTCCCCTGAAAGTGTTCGTAACGCTCGTCTACCATCCCACCACCTCCGAGCGCCACAGCTAAGGCCGACTAACAGCTGAGGCTGAACCATTTCAGCATTTCGTTATTCGGCGTCAGCCGGCGTTTTGGTATTCGTGATCGACGCGCATCGAGTGGACAATGTGGAAAGCTGGGCGAGCTGGTTAACGTCCATATTTGAAACAGCGCAAACAGGACGAAAACACGGAAAGATGTACACAGCACAGGCGCTTACTGAAATCCGACATTTTATTGGGATAGCAATTTTTGGCTTCGTCGGCGTGGGTGTCGGCGTTGTTATGGTAGCTATATACGGTTTCTTCCATATGCTATAGGTAGATGATATTGCTACGAGAGAGACATTCAGCCTGGGGCAGACGACGAAGAAGGCGGTTCTGTCGGGTGCTGGTGGCTGTCCACCATCTTGGCTACTGTGTCTCTCACATACTGTAAATACAGTGTAAATAGTCCCGCCTTGTGTCGTTTTACGTAACATCTTGGTGGTGGAAGTGCTGGGTAGTTCCCTGTTTCGATCACGGAGCTTCGCAACGGCCGCCTCACCATTCTTGCGACCATGTCAGTCGGTGCAGGTACATCGTCTTCACCCCCTGCCCCTCCCGTGGCTCCCACCTACATCGTCTGCCCCAGGCTGAATGTATCTCTCGTAGCAATATAATTATTCAAGCACCAAAGTTGCTTTGACCACGTTTTATGGTCCTGACTGTATTATTCGTCAGAATTCGGCAATTGCAGAGGACAAAGAACGGTCGTAAAACATTTCATTCGTAGTGTATGTCATTCATCCTAAACCGTTAGGAAATACCAAACAATACTTGGGTTCACAACCTCAAAGCGATGCAGTTTCACTGGTAGCGGAGTCAGTGCTCTTTACGGATCTAATATTTCACTGGACGCTGCTGACGCCGGTTTTCCGTCGGTACAGTGTACTAGAACCGTCGGTATCATCCAGTCTCCTCTCTTGCAACGTCGAGGGGCGACGCCTGCAACGCCACTGGCGTCGCTCATGACGCTAGCGTTCCCAGACGCCTGGTACAGCTGCCAGGGCCCTGCTCCTTCTGCCCAGAAGAAGTTTTCTTGCGTGCTATTTCGAATTAAGTCTCACCCGCATATAGCTATACAGCACCGCCGAGCATTTCAAGCCAAAGGTAAACCTTGCTATCGTTGTCCATACTCCGCCCTTCAAGCGAAACTGCCAACCTTTTCTAAATATAGAGAGCGTGATTTTGAAGAGGGAGAGGGGTTATTTTCCGCAACCTTTTAGGGACCACAGCTTAGCGCCTTGGGGAAGGGGGGCAGAAAGGAGAGAGAGAAGGTCGAGGCCAAGGAGGTTTGGTCGAGGCGGTCAGGGCACCCTTGGCTGTCAGCGGTAATCAGGCGGCGCATTCACCAGTTACCCGACAGCCTCGTGTCCTCCAGGAACGTGAGAAGGTGCCTGAAGGCGGAGCTGTGGTGCCGGCCAGGGAACAGCAATTGCGATGCCGAGACCACAGGGAGTCGAACCCACTCGCAGAGAGAAGCCCTCTATTTGGAGAAAGCGGGCAGAAATAAAGGAGATGCTCGATTGTTTCGGCCTCGCCGCACGCTGAGCAGGCCGGGCACGGAGCCAGGCCCTTGCTGTACCACCGGAATGCCGTCCAGAAGCAGCCGATCCGGAGACGCAGCACGAGAGACCGCTCATGTACTGCGAGGCCGCGATCAGGAAGGGGACGGGAGCGTCGGCCGCTGGCGACGCGCCGATTCGGGTGGGTCTAGAGAGCGTTGCATGTACGCTCCCTAGGTGGGTCGCCGTAAGGGGCCGCTGCAACGCGTGCCTTGCATAGCCGGAGGCCGTTACAGCGGTGCTGACGGATACGGTGGCGTGGTGTACGTGCTGCCTTTGCCAGGGCGTCAGCCTGCTCGTTGCCGTGGACGCCGACGTAAGATTGGAGCCAGTGAAACGACTGCTTCAAGCCACTCGAAAACAAGGGCGCGAAGCTTTTCCGCCAACAGGGCGAGCGACGCCAAGGCCGGTGGTCTCCGGTCGTTGAAGAGCCGGGAGCGCCGATCGTGAGTAAGGAAAAACAGGAAATAAATACAAGAACGCCAAATTGCTCACGCGCGTGTTGGCGTTTGTTCTTGTTGTGTTGTCGTCCTCTTTGCAATGTTTCATATATGAGGGAGTGGTCAAGCCGAAAACTCGAGGGCCTGCCAGATCTTGGTGCCCATGTTTCCGCCGGCGTCGGCTGGTGTTCCTTCACTCAGCGTCGCTCAGCGTCGACGTGGAGCACTATGCGTGGAGCGTGGAGCGAGTTATATTTCCCCAGCGTGTTCTCGCCAGCGCACAAGTCATTGCCACGAAGTTGATTCCATCCGCGCCTATAGTAGCTCGCAAACTGCAAACATTTCAGTTCTCGCGGGAAGCATGCAAAGGAACCACAATTAACACGAATTTTAATATCTTCCGCAGCGAGGCGCACGGGTAATCCTTTCCTTAACCTACAGGGACACAGCTGGAAAGCGAACTCCTATTTCTACTTGAGCAATGACTCACTCGCGAGAGCAATGAGCAGAGTCTGGCGTTGTGGCTATACTCACCCTGCTGCCGTTATAGATCAAAGGGGCCAGGTAAAGGGGCATCATCAGACCGATGCAGTGGTACGACGCGGTGGCCTTGGGAGCCTCCTGGACGGGCCGCAGAAGGGTCGGGTCCGCCTGCACCGGCGCCACAGACCGCCCCGTTGTGGCACCTGCAGGGAGCGGTTTCACACATGATAAGAAAACTGATAGGGAAACTGGGGAAAGCATATGGGAAATTAACTGTTACGTTTATTTCAAATGTCTAAAATAAAAAGAAATTCGCCCACTCTCCTGTAGTTGACTTCTAAGTGGCTGCACTCGGAGAGGGACACATATCCAGTCGCCCCTGTTGCACATTAGTTTAGACTTCACTATCACCCCGATCGGCCCACGAAAACATCGACATAGGCTTCCATTATCGGGCCGAATATCCGAAGAGGAATAATACGGCGAATATATTCCGACCAAACATTTCGAAAAGGACTACACAGCAGAAGCGAAATATAGTTATCAGGCAATTAGAAAGCTTGCGGAGCTTCGTTGACGAGTCGCTCAGATAGAACGAGCATAAAGCATTCAATCGCAAGCTTCGAGCACAGGAGGCATAGCCGCATCGCCCACTAGAAACCAGACATCAAACGGACTTGTGAGTACCTGATCGCCGAAACTACATATGTCAACATTCATGGCAGACCTCAGTGAACGGACAGGCATCTGGGAACAATTTGAACACTTCAACGACGGTATGACGCATTCCACCAAATTTTACTACCTCAGACGTTTTCTCTGGCTGGCGACGCAGCAGCAGCAGCAATCACAGGTTTGCACACATTTGAATCAGGCTAGCGGGAACCACCGCGTTGTTGAAGACTTGGCTATCGAGCAAGGATTTTGTATCCTTCGTCTGAGAAAAAAAATATTTGAGTAATAATGTACACCTTGGGCTTTTTTTTTCTTTTGTGTCTCTGTAGAAGATCGCATTTGTCTGTGTAGGACTGATTGATTACATTTTATGTATTCCTGTAAGATTGTGTAAGCTTGTATTTTCTGCACACAGCTTTCTCCTGTTATTTGCGTATATTTGTGTATGCTTTCTCAAAAATTATAGGCTGATTGGGTTTGTCATTGCTGTAATCGCCAATGCGGGGGGCTCAGGCTTTTTCAAGCTGTCGAAATGACAGCTTTTTTTTTTTTTTTGCACGCCCCTTCGTATCATTACACTGTACTGATGCGAAAACAAACATCATTGTCATTATCATTATTCAGCACCATTTCACCGCACTCTGACATCTTCCGAATGTGAAGTAGGCCCACGACATACGCGGCTGCGAAGATTGTATGACGCCACGCAGCTACACATCCGCTGTCACTTCGAAGGTTAGAGCTACACAATGTGCCAGCTCTAACCTTCTCGGCTGTGCTCATCGATATTCTTCTGCAGGTTCTACCTTACGACGTCATTCTCAATTTCAGACGAGAAAAACGAAGCCGCATTTTGAGGTCACGATCACCTGATCTCTGGCACGAGCCTCTGCGTCAGTTTCACCAGAAACTGTACGCCAGACGCTGAGCTCAATGGTCGCCTACTGTTTATGCGAGTGGGTCTGAAAGGCAGAGAGCAATGCACGTCATCATCTCAAAGACCCGCAGTACAGGTGAGGGCACTGACAGGCAACTTAGCGGTACACTTACAACATTCGTTTTGCACGCTACATTTTCTGCAAGGTCGGAATGTTTCTTCTGTCGCAATCAGTAGCATGAAACGCGTAGCTGCAACGCAGAGGTACCTCTTGCTGTCAAAAAAGAACAGCTCACAAACGACAGCCGGTGCTTCCGCTGTACGTCAAGAGGTCATCGAAAGAAAGATTGCTGAGTTAAGCTCACCTGATATGTTCTTGCCGCGGAAGCCATGCGTCTCAGCATGTGTGACCCCAGTTACAAGAAGACTATACGACGGCAACATCAACGTAAAGAGGAGCACGCTGTGTGTTTCTTCTGGCGCTCTTTCTTCATGCGAAGATGCGTCGTCCACCAACCAACGCCAATACGGGCTACGTGCTGTATCTCCAAACATTCCGCCCACGGATCGTCAAGCTTTTCTCGCTACATCGAGAAAAGGCGGACATAAATTGAAGGCGGACAGAAATTCAGGGGCACTTTTTCACGCACTTTGCATCTGACAGCTCGGTGACTTTCTTGCCTTTGGCTTTTATGAATGATCTAATCTCATTCAGCAACTAATAAAGGATGTTTGAGCACTTTTGCTTGACTCAGTCATCGCAATTCAGTGTGATATGCTACGTCAATGTGCCCAGTGACCTCGGCCTCTAACAAAGACATGAAATAATGATGGTTCGGTGACGACGTACGAATAAGGTTCACTGTGCTGAATGCCATGTTTATGGCGTTATTCATTTGCAGCGATTTGCACGATAGTGCCTCTTGGTGCAGAATGCAATGAACTGCAACAGAATTTAGATTTAGGGTGGCAGAGCTTCGCACGCACATTCCCGTCGAGTTCGATCTCACGTGCAACCCTCGAACATCAGTTGCGAGGCAGACAAAAAGCTTTTCCCAGGTCAAGTCTGCACACTCGATCACTTTTTCAAGCACTGAGAAAAATGTCGGTCTCAGTGGTTGTTTTTAAATCGAATTCAGGTCTAGCAGCTCCTCTGTGACGATAAGACTTTCGTCAATGCCTCTGATGAAAATGGCACACTGAGCGTTGTAAGGGAAGTCGGGTGTTCTCGTCCATGCGCAGCGACTAAAAACGCGCCGAATCCGCGGCACAACTTGTCCTGCACTTCCAATGTCCGCACTAATCTCATTACCACGTTCAACGACAATACTTTGCACCCGTCGCGGTTGATCAGTTAGCTAAGGCGTTGCGCTGCTGAGCACGAGGTTGCGGGATCGAATCCCGGCCGTGGTGGCTGCATTACGATGGAGATGAAGTGGAGATTTCGATGGAGGTGAATTACCTTCCCGAAAGTTTTCTTCACGCTCAAACAAACAACATTCCATACTTCTAGCAGGGACATCCTTATGATGCCAGCCTCCGTAAACGGGTTGGAAGATTTAGCTATGAGCTGTCAAATAGTAAGACTTACGCTCACAGTGCCGTACGTCGCTCGGCTGGGCTGTTTTGTGGAAGTTTTCTGAGACCCCTGGTATAGACGCAAAGATACCTTGGCTTTAAAGAATTAAGTATGCTCGAGCAGATGTACTGGAAGTCCATGAGCTGGTCCGTAAATGTCAAGGCGGCGTCGGGGCCACCGGTCATTTCTTTTTGCGTCTTTTCTGGCTTACCAAACGTCATTTTAAGAGTCACTTTTTTTAGCATTGTCCAAACCTAATTTGCTAATGCAGATCAAACTACTGTTTCTCTTTGGGAGTCCGCGCGGGTGTGGGCACAAATATCGTTAAAGAATAATTTGCGGACAACCCACACAACGCATGCGCACCGCGTGCCCTCCCTCCCCTAACAGAGGTGCGCATGATGACAATTTCGCCGGAATCCGCACAACTACAAAACTGTCGGCGCTATCTTTAGATCTGTCTAATCAGGCCGGCGCACACGGATGCGCCGTGCAGGTTGGTGCGATATCGACGACCATCGAGTGAAGCTTCATTAAAGGTGCAGTGAGGTCGTCCTGGCGTACATTCGATCATACCTATACACAGATTGACAGTGCAAGCCATAACATTTGAGTGGTCGAAATGGATGGAGAAAAATGATATACTGGGGGAACTACAGAATGAGTTCAGACGAGACGATTTCAGTACCTGAGAATGGACCCTTGTGGATTGCATTCATAGGTATCGTAGAAGCTTACGACAACGTAGACAGTGAATTGCTGTGGGATATTCTCGGGAACGAGGGCATATATGACGATTTCGTGGAGCTGCTGAGGGTGACATATAGGGACAACCGAGTACAAATTGTAGGGGAAAGCCGGAAATGCAATCAAGTGGTGGAAACTCACCGGTGACTGAAGCAAGGGTGTCCTCTGTCTCCATTGTTGTTCCCGCTTTATGTTGGGCATACGCAAACGACCGAAAATAAAGTGAATTAGGGCTTACCTTACATCCGTAATCGGCAAAGGGTGCAACAGGGTTCCCTGGCTGGTGTATGAGGACGACATCGCGATACTAGCGGACAATACAAAGGATTTGCAGAGACTTGGGAATATGTGTGCCAATGAAGCGACATATCTAGGCCATAATTTTAGCAGAGAAGAATCGCGAATTATGATCTTTAATTAAAAGGCGAGCAATGGCTTGGAATAAATTCAACAGCAAGTCATACGCGTAGTCAGGCAACATAAATATCTTGGTGTACGCACAAACGAAGGAAGACCTGCTCAAGCATCAACCAAGATAACCTAGGAATTAAGGGAAAGCGGGATGCGGAAATAATCAAGCATAGAGAACTTTGGAGCTGCAATAAATATGAGGTGGTGCGAGTAATGGGGGTTCGTGTAAAAGGTGGTGCGAGTAAAATGAGTAACAGTGCTAGCGCTCACTTTCGCTAATTCCGTTCTATGCTTAAAAACAGATATCTTGTCGGAGTTGGCAGTTCACCAAATATTCTTTGAGGGCCCGTGGTCAAACCACAAATCAGACAAAGCAAGGGGACATGGGTTGCGCGTCCTTTGAAACCAGAGAATGGCAGAGAAAATAAGTTTTGAAGCAAGACTCGGGAATATATATGAAAGAAAACGACCGGTTAAAAAGCGCTAACATCTGTCCCTCAATTGCGTGGAGACAGATTGGAGGCAGAGGTCATGAAAGGTAACAAACAGGTACAGGGTAATTGAAAGTGTAAATAAACAGCCAGGAGTCATCAAAATGTGAGAGATGGATGCAAATAAACACCTAGGATATTTACGAGGATGGCAGGAAAGAAATGAAGAGGGTAAATCTGTACGATAACACAAACGACAGCGCCGTGATATTTTCGGTCCGAGCTGGCTGCGAAGGAGAAAAACCTGCTGGAGAAAATATTCGCAACAGGATGAGACATGTGCCTTCAACAGCAAAAGTCCGCAAATGATACCGCACATCGTAATAGAATGTCAAGACATTCAGTCAGGGAGACCCGTAGGGAAATTTCCTCCTTCTAGAAGCGCGATGATTCAAAGCGGATGGAAGCGTTACTCGTCAGCAGTCGAGACGAGCAAACATTGGTGAAAAAAGGCAGGGAAGAGTTTGGTAGAACCCAAGGAGGTTTAAAAACATATTGGTAGAACCGGAGCTGTTACAGGAATAAGAAGTTTTAATGAATAGAGAGAAAGATGGCGACTAACCTTAGTATGTTTCTCTTTGAGGTAGATGACTATTTATAGGATGCCAATCACCATCTAGAGCCAGCTATTCAGCGCTTTCTGAGGTAGGGCCGAGCGCTTATGGAGCCAGTTATAAAGCCGCGACCACTACTACTATTTCTCCGAAGACACGTCATGACGTCCACCCCAACACTACTCTTGCGAGTGATATATCTCGCAGTTGCTCATAAGGATTCGGCTGAGTTTAAAAATTTATGTTTAATAAGCACGGAAGAGTTCGTCCTTTATTGTAAACGTACAAAAAAGCAATGGTTTGTGTATGCTGGCTTCAATAAATGCCATTGTTCCCAAAAAAATACGCAAATCCAACACACGTTTAAAAAATTTGTCGCAGTTTCACCCGAAAGGCGAAGCACCATTGGCGATAGAAAATTAGTAAAGAGCTATACGGAGTAAGGATAGTAGTTTTATCAGCTGCATAAACTTGGACATGCAGCAACGCGCAGAACTGTTGCCGACGCCGTCGGCGTTTTGCCCGTGTTCGCACCGAACGCGCGCGGCGTTTTTATATAAATACGTATTTGGTGCCGCAGCTAAACATCGCGTCCCCTCCCTCCCTCCCGTCCCCCCTACAGCCTTTCGCGCGACGGAAAAAGTTGCGTTTCCTCTCTATATATGGAAAGGAGGAAAGAGACGCTTAATTCTGCAGCCCTTCAGGGAGCACGGCGCAGAACGCGTGTTTGCTCTCCGACGTGCGTTCGCTCCCCGTGAAAGCGCGCGTCCCTCGCCCCCTTTCACTCGCACATACAGCATCCGGAGCGCGGCGACTATTTCATCGCCGTTGACGTCATACGGAACCTCACGGCGACGGCGACGCCGACGGCAGAAATCTGCTTTGGAGTGTCCATATAATTGCTATCGCAATAAAAATTGGAGGACGCTTGAGCTTCGCCTTTAAGAGTAGAACGCGATAGCGTTATCGGGACCCGTTCGCATCGCATCGTTCGCATCGGCAAGTAGGCTTCATTCACTGCAACACTGAACGTGGGAAAGCCAGCTTACAGAGACCAAGCTTAGACCGATCCCCTTAAAGGGCCCCTAAACCACCCCGAGGTCGAAATTTAGTTGTGGTGTTGCAGTTGTGCATGAGTCTACAACGAACACTTAGCCGCGAGAATTTTTCGAAATGGTGCCGTAATAGCGGAGTTACACGCGTTTGATGATCGAAAAACGGCCCTCGCTCGTTTCGCTCTTTCCTTCGCTACGGCTGGTCTCTCTTCCTCGCCGATTGCTGCTCCAAATGTCACGTGACATACGTCATCGCCAACGCGCATCGCAAAACACTGCCTACTTCCGGTTAAGGCACGTCCACGCTAGCCATGCTAGCGGCACATATTCATGCGGACGGCGATACAGCCTCCAGTCTGCCGCGCGAGAGGTGTCCAAAGTAAACGACAATTCGGCCGGCGCCCCTCCCGCTGCACGATCAACGGGCCAATCGACGACCGCGAAGCTGCGCGTCTCTGCCACCGACAACGAAAACATCGGCTGCAGCTGAGTGCACGGCTACCGACGGGAGACGACCGGCTCGGCTGTGCTCGCATCGTAGCCGACGGCGCCGCTAATATCAGCGTATTTTTCTTCTTTGTGTACAATTATTGCGAAGAGCGATAACAACGATAATAAAATATTGCGGCTTGTGAGCGTAGGTAATTCATTTCGAAGCGCCGTCCGCTTTAGCTTTGAAGGGAACCGGGAAAGGCCTAGCGACGATATCGGCGCCGTCGAGCGATAAGCGGCGGTGAGGCTGCCGCACAAATGAGTCCCGGTCTCATCCTCTCTACGTACGGCAAGGAAATCTCGTCGCTCGCAAGCAAAACCGCTGTCGAACGGTGGCCCGCGAATGGCAAACGGCGTGCGGCGAGTTAGCGTGCCGGTAACGTGGACGTGGACTCGGCGCTTCTCGGCTACCCGCTGTTGCTGCGGTGCCGGCGCATGTTATGCGAAGCGTGCCGCTATAGACCCTGTGTTGCGCGCACGTCTGGAAAGGCCAACACTGTCGCACTCTGTTCGCGCAGCTAATGAGACCGCTAAGCATGACTGTGTTGGAACACGAGCGATTTGGCACTTGCGTTGCGAGCTGCAATTACCTATGCGCAAGCGCGCACAACCGAGCAACACGGCGAGGACGAGCAGGGAGCGCGCCTACCTGCTAGCAGACAAACCGGAAGTCATAGGCTCTTGTTCGACCAATGGACATCGTTTTCGCCGTTGATATCACCAGATTCCCCCTGCTGACATCATGACGACCGCTGGGGTTACCGGAAAGGCGAGGGGAGGACGACGGCATTGTTTTTCTGGTTTTGTGGCGCGCCTGCGGCGTGTATCGCTGCAGCGTTTGGCATCGTTAATCGTGACGGCATTCTGAACTCGATGCGCCTGTTTACTTGCAATGTTCAAAAAATATCTGAGGTGGTTTAGGGGCCCTTTAAAGGGCAACTCCGGCGATTTTTTGACCATGTCGAGCTAATAAAATATTTAGGTTCCCGAGACCCTCCTGTGACGCACCTGATAGGGGAATTGTTCTGCAAATTCGAAAATAATTTTAAATAAGCAAAAAAGCGCAAAAACGAAACCGAAACCCGAGCAAGCAGCCGAGCGAACCTCTGCGTGTGACGTCACGAATGTATCCCCGGCGGTGAAGGCGCGCAACGCATGCTGGTCTCGCCCGCGGGGTGAACGAAACCGGCGAAGAGCAGACGCTCAGCTTATTCGTGACCGCGCCGGGCCTTCGGGGACCTTCGGGTGACATTGCATGTAAGCTGCACCGCCTATTCGGATCTGTCAAACAGTGACAGTTATGATTCAGAAGAACTCAATAGCCACGAATCGCCGTCCTCCACCACTAGAGCCAGCACCCATGCGCAACATACATCGCGCTGCGACATGAAGACCAAGGGTAGCCCTAACCACTGATATACGTGCTGCTTCCTATTTTAGGTGTCTTACCCCTATCAGGGAACCGCTTCGCATGCTCACTGTAAGATGTGGAGCACGACTTACCGCATTTGTATCCCACAAGAACGCCGCTGACAGTCCAAAGCACCGACCGGTGCATTTGTTTACATCGGCAGGTACAGCGACCACTCGTACGTCGTTCGCTTGAGATAGCCGCTCATCGGTGACATCAATTAATGTCAGAACATATCAAAACACGTCGATTTTGTGCATGTAAACACCATTACATCACTCTGGGTCTCGCTGATACGTGCATCCACGCACCTTCGGAAACAGCGAGCGGGAGACCGTAGTAGGGAAGCGTTGTGCAGCCTACTTATCATTCTTCGTATTCTCTTCATGCACACAATTAGTCTTCCCTAAAATAGACATAGATTGGGACATTGCGCGTATGATCGTTTATTTAGAGAATGTATAGTTTTCTCGCGGAAACGCCGATGTCATGAAGTATGACATCGTTGGCAGCTGAACGAGACGGTTGTTTACGCACGCTGTATGGTTGCCTCCGCTTGCTGCCCATTTGGGATACGAGGCAAACAGTGCACCTCGTAAGCTAAATAATGAGTCAGCATAACAATGGGTAATAATACACCCATGAATTTGCGTAGTCACATTTCATTTAGGGAAGCCCCGGCGAGTGCGACTGGCCGCATTCGAGAACGGCAACGTATACGGATGTTGATTGCGCGTCGTGTTGTCGCTTTTAGCTTTTTGCGTGTGCACTGTACGAAATAAGGAATGGTTTATTTCAAATCCGTATGGTAAAACTGAACTACAGAAGCAGCTGTCCTCATCCTAATAGCTTAATTAGCTTCATATCAGTGGGTCTGGTCCGCCAGCAGCAGACGCACGAACTTGGCCACTGTGATAGGCTTAACCTCGGCTGAACGCGATCGGCATCGGCTCAAACTGTGTTTGCGGATGGCGAGGGCTGAAGTCCGTGCAGAAAACAACGCAACACCGCTTGCCACCCCGCATCACTTGCCCGTCCACAGGGAATGCAACTTCTCGCGGCAGCAACATCTCACGCCAAGCGCTAGCTCACGATCGTCGACTCCTGCACGCTCTCGTCGCTGTCGTCTGCATGATCCCGGCATGCTCTGCGTGGACCATTCCTGACGTCATACACAATGTGGCCTATAACTGAGGAGGGGGTAAGGTAGGGTGCTCGAGGCAATAAATTAAATTAATTTGTAAAAAATCTGTGCAACTCTCAAGCCTGCTTTTTTTAGGACATGACGGAGGTATTCAGAGGAACAGACCCAGCGAATTTCATCGACATCCGTTGACATAAAAAATCGCCGGAGTTGCCCTTTAAAGTCGGCTTCATTTTAGATGCGAAGCAGCTTATGGTCGGGGCTGTGTCACTCCCTCCATCCATCCATCCGCCGTGCGGCGTCTACACCCCTACTGCGCATGCGCATCCTTCTCCCCCTCTCCTCTCCTTGTCTTATCTCCTCTCCTCCCTCCTCCCCCTCCTCTCGTCTCCTCTCCTCTCGGCATTTCTCCGACGCTCCTCTCCTCTCTGGATTGCGCAACGAATGGCAACACCTGCGGCTCCGCGCGCGATAATGCGAAGCAGCTTAGGTTAGAGGCGCGACGGTAGGCTCCCCAGAGGCACCGGAAACAGTCACCAACGCCGCGCGCGTTCGGTGCAAACGCGGCAAAACGCCGACGGCGTCGACAACAGTTCTGCGCGTTGCTGGTGCTGCTGCATGTCCAAGTTTATACAGCTGATAAAACAACCTTGAGTCGACCCCATGGCTGCTTCGCATACTACTCAGGGTTCCCCTACGGGAAGATGGTGTAATTTTTGAAATAGAAATGCATTGCTGGAAAGACGTTTCTTTCAGGGGCAATATAAGTGGTCTTATATTAAAATGTGAGGGCCCTAGCACCTTTTCTATATTTTATTAATTGTTTGCTATTGCCCCGACGCGCACGCGTGTCCAAAACGAATTAGAAGGCGAAGTCCCTATTTGACCTGCCTAGGATGCGAGCGCCATCTGGATATCATTTTCGCAAGTAAAGTGCCCGAGCGCACGGCTGTAGGTCTGCTAGAAATGCTGGAAAAGGGGTTTAGGTTTGAGTTTTCTCGTAGCAGAATTAGGTTTTCTCGTACATTCAAATTACAATTCGACGCCGAATGGTAAAGTCGTACTTTACCATTTTGACCGGCGCCGGTCGCCGACGCCTGATTTTCTGCGACACGGGGCCCTTAACGCTCTCACGTTAATATATGTAAAGTGAAACGTTAGTGAAGCAGTTAATCGATCGATATTTAACATCGCAAGGCATAGGGCTAGAGCCAAGATTTTCTTGGAGGAGGTACAATCAAACTCGGGATCGTCGACCTTCACGGATGCTGTGCGCACGGATAGGAATCGTTATGTGGCCGTTGCAGTCTCTGAGCGAGGCACATGAATGTCGTCATGCTCTGTCGAGGCGGCCTCCCCGGCAATAGCTGAGCAAGTATCCATCGCACTAGGGCTTTTGGACTCCACTCGTTATCATATCGATTCTGATTCACGTTCGGCGGTTATAGCCTTTGCTTCTGGCAAGGTATTCCCGCTTGTTGCTAGGATTCTGAGAAGTAGGACCGTCACTCCACACTAGATTATTTGGTTCCCGGCCCATATGGGCTCCAAGATCGGCGGCATCACCAACTCCAACGAATTTGCCCACGCCCGGGCACGAGGACTTGCCTTCCGCGCGGGGCTTCACGGCCCTGGGTCGTTGGACCGCTCCGCCCCGCCCGGGGCCAAGCCTCTGGTTGGGGATGTGACTGATCGAGGGTCGCGGGACATTCTAGCTACATTCAACGAAGTCACTTCGCATTATCGCTTGGGTCGTAGGGTCTTTCCCCCCCCCCCCCCCCCCCCCCCACCATTCGCATCTCACCAGAGGACAAGAAATTACGCTCGGACTGCTACAGGCAGGGGTTTACCCCTATAACGGCTGTCACCCGTTCGCCGTCGGCGAGAAGTCGATGACGGGGTATACAAGCCGGTTGGTCGCTCCATACTCACGAGAACACAGTGAAAGAGTCAGAGTCGGGAGTAAAAAAAAAGATTTTTATCGACTGAAGATGATACACAAATTACTAAAACAAAATAATAAAAAATGACACAAGAAAACTAACACACCTGAACTTAATATAGCTCAATGATGACGACAAAGAAATACTGACGAGCCTTAACAGTGGATACAAGAATTAAACAGGGCGTGGATCAAATACACAAGAATACACTTAAAAGTAATTCACTAAAACAAAGTTCAAAAGAAAACCAACGATGTCATACACGTGGCCGGGCAGCAGCAGCAACTCTATAAACCGCGAAGTCGGCGCGCAGAGCTTTCCCGAAGAATGCTGGCGAGCCGGTCTGGGTTTTCCGGGAGTCTAGATCTGACGGCTTCCCTCAAGCAGGTTGAGCTAACTTGAGGCGAACTACCGCGAGCTTCGTTGCAGACGCTGGTTTGTCGTCTCGTACGTCAACTGGTTACTTGGAGTTTCAACGCGGCTAGGCGGCCCAGGCGATACTGGACGGCACTAGCCCCCCGGCGGCTTCTCAGCAGCTCATAGGTTCAGCTTCTAGACTGATTAGCAGGGCCTAAAACCTGCGCTTAAATAGACTCTCTTTTCCTTAGTTCCCTATGTCGGGTGTTATGATCGGCTTGGAACTGCACCTGTTAAATGTCGGAAACAAGCCCGAGCGCCTTTCCCGTGACGAGATAATCCTCTTTCATCCTCGAGAAAGCGTCTCACCTCTACGACCGGAGCAGGCGAAAAGGGCGAGCTACCAAAGAAGAGGACCCGAGGGGGAGGAGGTTGTCAACTTGACCACCCGACAGAGGTCTGACACTTCCACAAGTTCTCCGAAGGAGTCATCGGCAGGTTATGATCTTCCTGGAATCTGTATCTCTCCAATGTGGGAAGCAAGCCCCAGCGCTTTTCCCGTGACGAGATAATCCCCTTAATCCCCGAGAAAGCGTCTCACCTCTACGACCGGAGCAGACGAAAACGGCGAGCTACCAAGACGGAGGACCCGAGAGAGAGGAGGTCGTCAACTTGACCACCGGAGAGAGGACTTCCCCGAAGGAAACATCGGCCAGCACGAGGGGATTTAAGGCCGTCCTGGCCCCCGTGTTAATCAGAACCGCTCGAGACTTGGATAGAGTCAAAACCATGTACTAATAATAATATTTATTACATCCATTTACATCCTAGTTACAGATCCAGCCCGCATAAGCAACATTGCTTGTGTGCAGCCTGGGCAGTCGGTAGGTAGTACTAATACGTGTATACTAAATGGATTACAAAGCACAAAAAATAATGTTGAAAAAGATAGGGGGAAAACACTGGGTACTATAATATTGAAAACATATACCCTTTATGCCTACAAGGTAGAAGAATAAATAAAGAGAAAACAGTGACATCAAAGGTTAATACAGTACGCTCAAACAGGTTCTGACAGGTACAAAAAAAGTACATTGTATGATGCCTTCTTCTGCATGTGAACCGTGATTGTAGCGTGCTTACAAATCCTGCAGGAAACTAACAGTTTTGGGCTTTATGTATCGCCCATGACCTTAAGAATGATTTTATTTGTTTAAGTGACCCTGTTGTCTCATTATCATTCAGATTGTTAAAATTAGCCGGCACGTAGAAACACGGGTCCTCTTGCCATAGTTTGTGTACACACGAGGAACAATATATTTTTCTAAGTGACGTAAGCAGCGAGATTTCACGTTCAAGTTTTTGAATATAGGAGAAAAACGATTCTTACACATGATGTCAAACAGAACTTGTTGTTCGACAAACAACATGTTTGACTGGCACATGCTCAACGAGACATCGTCCCCCTGACTAACTGTGCCATAAGAGAGGCTATAGGCAATTTTTTTTAGGATACGGTTAATTATCTTTAGTCTACTAGAAGAAGCAAAGCCGTAGATTGTTATTCCGTACCTTATGATTGATTCACCTAGAGATTTGTAAACCATTTTACGGACATTTGCATCACACAAAAATTTTAGGGCATACAAATGAGCGCACACAACTCGTAGACGCCTTGCGAGCTCTTTTATGTGTACTCTCCTTGACAGCGTGTCGTCGAAGTGTAGACCAAGGTATTTAGCGTTTTTTACCATGGTTACCGGAGCACATGGGCATGCGTCGCAATTACTGGCATGAAGATAAACAGGGAAAACATCAGGAACTACTTTATATGGGCTGTGAAAACATATCATATTAGTCTTCGATTTATTAATGAACATTTTGTTGTCAATGAACCAATCTAGTAGTTTAGACACGTCAGACTGTAGTACTCGAGCGGCGTCATTTACAAATTTGTTAGATATAACACTAATGAAGTGAATACAATCTTTTCTATTTTTCATCATCACGATGCCCGCCTTCATCGTCGTCTCCTGATTCCTGCGGTGACGACCCACCTCACCCGGTCGAGATATCAGCTGGTTGGCAGCAATGGGATACTCCACCCTTCGTCCTGGCTTCAGCAGAATGGTGAGCGCTTGACTTTCTTTGAGAATTTGCCAGGTTTTAGCTTGTGTGTTTTCTAAAACGGCGAATTAGTTTCTGTACGTGCAGGCTCCTGTTGAAAGCTTCCTCACGTCACACCAGAGTAAGAAAGTCCTCGTTCGGGATTGACCATGGATTTGGGCAAACGGAAAAAGCCAGAGTTGTTATTACTTTGTGAAGAGCTGGGAATTGAGGTCGGGAAAAGTCAGAGAAAGCCACAGCTTATTGAGGCGATTGAGAAGTGCGGGGCTCTTGAGGACGAAATTTCAGAAGCATGGGAAGAGATAGAGAAACGAGCTGAGAAAGCTGAGCAAAACGCTGCAGAAGAGATGAAAGGCAAAGAGCTGAGAAAGCTGAACAAAACGCTGCAGAGGAGAGGGAAAGGCAAGGAGCTGAGAAAGCTGAACAAAACGTTGCAGAAGAAAGAGAAAGGCAGAGAGCTGATCAAAAGGAAGCTGCAGAAAGAAAGGAACGCGAGGAACAGAGAGCTGCAGACGGAAAGGAACGCGAGGAACAGAGAGCTCACTGAACTAAGGCTAAAAGAACTAGACGTGCAGCGGGATCTGGCCAGGCAATCAGCAAATAACCTCTCAGTAGATGAAAGACGTTCAGGTGAAGCAGGAGTGAAGATAAGGGATCTCATGCCGTCGTACAAAGTGAACGATGAAATGGGTTTGTTTCTCGTTATTTTTGAACGAACCTGCGAGAGAAACGGGTTAGCACTAGAGAGTTGGCCACAACAGATTCTGACCGTTCTTCCTGGCGAAGCAACCGAAATAATTGCAATGCTAACGAAGGACGAGTCAGAGGATTATCAGAAAGTAAAAGCTGCGTTGCTAAGGAAATATCGGCTCTCAGCGGAGGCTTTCCGCCGCCGTTTTCGGGAGGCATCTAGGACACCGGGCGAGTCTTTTCAAGATTTCACTTACAAACTGAAAGCCAATTTAATTGAGTGGCTAAAAGTGGAAGATGCGTTCGGTTGTCACGACAAGGTTGTTGAGCTAATCTGCATGGAGCAGTTCTATGGGTCCTTGAGCGAAGAGATGCGCCTGTGGATTCAAGATAGGTCGGGCGAAAAGGACTTAGAACGTGCTGCAGTACTAGCAGATGAATTCGCCGCACGTCGCGAATCCGAGAAAACGCGCGTCAGGCCGTTGACTAAATTCGGCAAAGAGGAAAATAGGCGCCCCTTTCACAAAGAGAAAGCTGGAAGTGAGACCAAAGACGTGACCGACCGATAATTCCGGAGATAATAAAACCACAGTGAAGGACGAAAGAAAAACAGAAAAAGCGTTTGAGGCTAGAAAACCGGTCGTCGGTTTCCGTTGCCAGGAGCCTGGACACCTTGCGATCGGCTGTAGAAAGCCTAGAATTGTTTTTTCTTTCGTGAATGACGACGACAACTTGACGCTCTTAGAGCCCTACCTTCGTGACCTCGCAGTGAACGGAACGCCATGCAGGGTACATAGGGACTCGGCTGCGACAATGGACATCGTCCACCCTGCGTATGTGCAGCCTGAGGATTTCACCGGGGAATACGCATGGATCCGGCAGGTAGTTGAGGAGCATAGTGTTTGCTTGCCCATAGCCAGCGTAAAGATCGAGGGGCCGTTCGGACTATTGATGACTGAAGCCGCGGTATCGCAGAATCTGTCCAAACAATACCCCTACTTATTTTCAAATCGCTCGGAAATGCTGCTAAAGAAAAAGGGCCTCAGTTTTGGCGACCCTACGGTAGTTCTCCCGCGTAACACGGCTCAGGAAATCGCGGTAGCAGAGAAGAATTGCGCCACGAAAGTGGAAACAGTGGCTCTTCCGGAGGCCGTTCCTTGCGGAGACAAGGCTTGTTTCAGCAGCCCTAAAAAGGTCAAGGAGGCGCTGAAAAACTCCCTTGTATTTCCGCATTTGAGCGACAGTCCTGAACCGCCCAAAGGAGAGGAGACTGACATGGCGGCCAAGCAGAGCAGGAACATGACACTCGGGGATAGCAGAGGACACATTCAGTGACCGCCTGGCGAGGAAAAAAATTTTCAGACGGCGCAAACGAGCGAAGTATTTAGCGCAGCGCAAATTCGAGAAAGACGCCACACCGCAGCCCGTAAGCAAAGGGCACAGGCCATCATGCAGAACGTCAAAGGGCTCGTTATGGTAGTTGAGAAAACGGAGACGTCTAAGGCGGATGACATCAGAAAAGGGCGCGTCTCCGCGAGTAGGACTGCGGCTGAAAGGGGCAACCTGGCTGAGGTACGCGCGCACGCACAGGGCCAGTCAAACAGTCAATGAGGGGGAATGCGACGCGAGAGCGAGGACAAAGGAAGAATGGCGATTCTCCTCGCGTTTACGGCCTCCCTCTCTGAGACGCGAAAGAAAGCTGCGGCCACACGAATTGACAGGTGACGGGAGGGGGCAGTGTATGTCTGGCACCCTTTATTGCCCATGGCGAGGCCCAATGACTTTCAGATTGCGACCTAATCGAGTGCGCATTAGGAGGTAGTAATTGTCGAATTGGGCGCCTCCATAAGGTTCCCGTTTGTAAATTTGTAAATAGAGCACGTTGCATTTTTTTTCATTTGTTAGTTATTAAGACCTTATTTCTTTCAATTTCAAAGGTTGCGCGTTAATCTCGGTGATTCGTTGTGATGATTGTTATGCGCGCCAGTTACGCGAATAAAACTGCGAAGCAGGTTTTGCGATGGTGGTGGCTCTTGAACGCGCTGTTTTTGTAGATAGGCATTGACATTGGAGGTTTGTAGAAACAAACCATTTTGGGTAATTCAATGCTTACAGGGTACGTGCGTTTATCGGCTACCATTGCAGATAGAGTATGGCTTTTGGTTTTCTGGCTTTAAATGCCACTTTATGAATCAGCTTAATTAGGAGTTCAAGCGGTCATCAGAGCGCAGTACATTTTGCCTTAGAAGCGCTGGTACTGGCAGATACTACTGACCCAACGAGTAACTAACTCACTGCGCAGCATTTATCCGTTTGATCATTTTCAATGCACTCTCAGTCTCTCAATAAATGTGGCTTTTCCGGGCAGGAGAAACAAAAACGTTAGGTATTAGGTTAATTGAAATATGCACTTAAGTCTAATTTTTTTCCTTTTGTTAGTTTTCGGGAAGCTCGAACGAGGGCTGCAGGTTTAATTCTGATAAGGTTTTGTGTGAAGAATGTGTGAACCTGGCAGTTCTCATGGTTAGTTGGGTACTCTCTGTTTGTTGTGCCTTGGGCTTGGCGTGGTCTATTTCCAGAGGGTGTCACTTGGCCTGCCTTGGAATGAACGGCGAAACAAAGCAGAGGCATGGGGTCTACGGTCTCTTCGAGGTGCTTGGATGCTGCAACCCCTTCGAGACCTCCTGTGGCGGTGGACGGGCTGTTATGATCGGCTTGGAACTGCACCTGTCAAATGTCGGAAACAAGCCCGAGCGCCTTTCCCGTGACGAGATAATGCTCTTTCATCCTCGAGAAAGCGTCTCACCTCTACGACCGGAGCAGGCGAAAAGGGCGAGCTACCGAAGAAGAGGACCCGAGGGGGAGGAGGTTGTCAACTTGACCGCCCGACAGAGGCCTGACACTTCCACAAGTTTCCCGAAGGAGTCATCGGCAGGTTATGATCTTCCTGGAATCTGTATCTCTCCAATGTGGGAAGCAAGCCCCAGTGCTTTTCCCGTGACGAGATAATCCCCTTCATCCCCGAGAAAGCGTCTCACCTCTACGACCGGGCAGACGAAAACGGCGAGCTACCAAGGAGGAGGACCCGAGGGAGAGGAGGTCGTCAACTTGACCACCGGAGAGGACTTCCCCGAAGGAAACATCGGCCACCACGAGGGGATTTAAGGCCGTCCTGGCCCCCGTGTTAATCAGAACCGCTCGAGACTCGGATAGAGTCAAAACCATATACTAATGAAGTGAATACAATCTTTTCTATTTTTCATCATCACGATGCCCGCCTTCATCGTCGTCTCCTGATTCCTGCGGTGACGACCCACCTCACCCGGTCGAGATCATATCACGGGGAACTGCAGGTATGCAGAGTTCACCTAATTTTCATGACTCCTCCCAAAAGTCTTGGCCGCGCCCCTTTTAATCAGGGGCGAGGGAACGGGTGATTCCCCCCACGCTGTCCGAGGTCGCGCCCCCGCGCTGCACCACACAGACGCACACGCACACACTTGGTTCCGTCTATCGGCATGTCGCTATCGCGAAACTATATGCCGCACCGTGGGACCACGACGTTTTTTGACGCCCGTTAATCGGCGTATCGCTCTCTCGAAAGTATATGCCGCACCGTGAGAACACGGCGTTTTTGGTGGCCGTTAATCAGCGTGTCGATGACTCGAAACTATGCCGCTCTGTGACAACCCCTGTCCAGCTAGGGTTTCGGTATATATAGGGTATATCTCCTGACTGCCCGGATTGTTGGTGTGTGTGTACATTTAAACACATGATGTGGGACTGCCCCCACATACCCAAGGAACTCAAGGCGAAAATCATCTCTATAGACAAGGTTTTTATTCCGCAAACAAAAGCACGGATCGTCACCGATCCGTGCTTTTAACGTGCACCTAAATCTAAGTACACGGGTGTTTTCGCATTTCGCCCCCATCGAAATGCGGCCGCCGTGGCCGGGATTCGATCCCGCGACTTCGTGCTCAGCAGCCCAACACCATAGCCACTGAGCAACCACGGCGGGTTGCGTCTCGCTTCAACGCGAACTAAGCGGCGAAAACAGCGCATCTCGCCGATCGCTTTCAAGATAGGGCCAGCGTGGCCGCGCCATACGCAGCAGCCACCCGAGTATCCCCCCCTCCCTCCCTCCCTCCCTGCCCTTTCCCGGTGCCTTGCGCGCTGCTTAAGATCGCTTTCAAGATGGGGGCCGCGCGGCAGCGCCATACGCAGCAGCCGTCGGAGTAGAACGCGCCCCCCACCGGAAACCCCCGGTGCCTGGTGCGTGACGGAAGGCGGCGCACCTCCTCCCCACTTGCCTCCCTTGCGTGCGCGAGATTGAGCCGCCATCGTCCGCTCACCCTCGTACGCTGCCATTCGCACATACAGCATACGGCGCGCGGCGACGATGTTATCTCCCTTGGACTTCATACGGAACATCATGGTGAAGGCGACGTAGACTACAGAAAATTTCCTGGAATGTCCACATAATTGCTATCGCAATAAACACAGCGCAAGTGCCAATTGCAGCGTACGTAATAGAAACATCGCGCACATTATGTACGCATACACGCGCAGTCGCTCGCTGTAAATTCGTGCTATTGCATCATTGGACCGTCATCAGATGCTACATGTCAAGAGGTTAGATACAAAAAAAAGACTCAAAGTGCGTTAAGATCCCACAGAATGCTAATCGCATTAAAAAAGTCGCAGTTTCGCCCGAAAGGCGAAGCATCGATTGCGATAGCAAATTAGTAGACAGCTGTACGAACTAAGGATAGTATTTTTATCGGCGGCCGTATGAAGTTGTAAATATTCGCTCACTAACTAAATAAACAAGCACGGTGTCACGCGCGCACAGGTAAAAATGAACACATCTCGCTCGATTACCGCGGGAACTTGTCAAGACGCTGGAGTGAGAAAGCGCGCCAGTGGCAGCGAGCAAATTGACCTTCGCGCTGGCTCTTGTTTCAACGCGAACTAAACATCGAAAGCACAACGCATACGAAGCTATACTGGCACTGGGCGTATGCACTTTGTGCCCATCGCACATCGCTTTGAAGGTGAGGCCCTTGCGGGTGCACACTTCGGTCACATCGCAGATCGCTTTCGAGATCTCCGCTTTCTTCTCGGTCGGCTGAGCAGCAGCCGACGGAGAAGAAAGAACCTCACCCCCCCCCCCCCCCCCGGCCCCACTGTCTCCGTCGCCTGCCGGCCGCCTTCCCCTAGCGCGTGCGCGAGATTAAGCTGCCTGTTGCCAGCTCACCCTCGCACGCTTTCACTCGCACAAACAGCGTACGCCGCGCGGTGACGGTTTTATTGCCGTTGGACTTAATACGGAACCTCACGACGACGACGACGACGACGGCAAAAATCCGCTTGGAGTGTCCATATTATTGCTATCACTATAAAAATAACATACAGAGCCCTTCCACTACTGTCATTATATACTATCATTATTCACTGTATTGATCGTCTTCGGCATGTTCCTCAAAAAGCAAGGACACCGGCGTCTAGTTTTCGCCCGGCGCGATGGCCATGTAGTGCGTTTACTTCGCCAGGTCCGCCTCATCGTCATAGAGGCTAGCGTATGAGCCACAGAGTTCATAGCCGCCGCACATTGCACGATATCGTCAGGATCCTGACGTCAGGATCCTGGAATATGGGGTTAAACGAGCGTCCGTCTCGTAGCGAGTCCAAAGGGCAACTGCTGATAACAGCGCTAGCGCGATCTCTACGTCACGAGATAAATGGGCAGAAGGATTGGTGGGACGTGCCGCCGCCGAGCATCGCGACACTTGTGAAAGAGGCATCGACGGTGGAGAGGGGTATAGCAATGGGCCATCCATCATCCGTTTTTGACACCTGTGCTAAGGCACAGCTGGCGGGAAACCGCCACGCACATGGAGACGAACCAACACGCACATGGAGCCAAAACTTACTGATCTACTTCCGGTCTATCTATCTGCTTCCGTTCTCGGACTCGGGATCTCCTGGAACCTAGCTTATAACAGCTTCGCTGTAATATATGCACATACACGTGCCTTAACATTTGGCCTTCCGCGAGCGTTGCTAAATACACTGTTAATTTTCTTCGTCTGCGCGCTGAGAGGCAGCGCTTTCAGAAAGGCGTATAGAGAAAACCATGGCCGACGACCAAGACAGCACGGCGGGCCTGGAGACACACTACTCACTTTGTAGGCTGTAGGAGCGCCCCACCTTCCGGCTATCGGTGGTGTCAATCCCTTGCACCGACGGCGCCTTCGCTACGGACATGCGCGTCGAGGGACGCCGCGTGGCAGACATTGCAGGGTGACTTTGTACTCGGGTAGAGGTCACGATGGCTGCAAGCGGGACGACAGGTAATCTTCTTCTTCGTACAGGAACGCTGACGCCGCGCGAATGATTCGTTGGCTTTCTTTTCATCTATTTTACGTTGTTTGTTTGCCCTCTGTTACTTGCTCATACCCACTTTATGGCAGATTGACCAAGGATCGGTTGGGAATTAGAAAGCGATTAGCAACTGCATGTATGACAAACATCTGCACTTCTCTTGCCTGCTTAAATGTCTTCCGCTCGTTGCCATAATCCCTTAGTATTGACCATGTCAATGAAATGACAAGGGAGTGTGCTTGATTGGGAGGAAAAGGAGGAGTAGATTGTAATGAAGAGAAGGGAGGAGAGGTCGGCCTGGAGAGCGTGTCTCTAGCCTGCTACTCCTCACTGGGGTACGGGGAAGTGGGAGATACAGGGAGAGGTAGGTGGCAGGTGATTATGATATCGTACAATGAGCTACTATTTACACACGTTCTCCAATACGTGGTTGTGCACTTTTCACACACTACACGCAGGATCGGATTGGGGGTTTTAAAAGTGAAGCCTTCTATGCCTCTTACGCCGAGAAGGCTTCACTTAAATACCACATGCGCATTAGCAGACATACATCACGTGGAAGTACTTAGAAACATGCGCCGAATGAATTCACACTATCGAACCATATTTAATGACCCGCGACAACCTGCTAGAACAACCTGTCACCTCTTGCGCAGGAAATTACGCTCCTTAGGAGACAACGCTATCGAAGGCTGGCTAATGCGCAATTCACCAAGTGCGTCGATAAGCTCTGCCTCAACAATCAGCCAGGTGACTTTTCTTTATTTGAGAGCGAGTGAGTGAGTACGAACTTTATTGAGGTCCTGAGGAGGAAGAATTGAGAATAAGCACTGTTGTGCCTAGTAGCGCTGTGTGTTGTCTCTTTACTTGTGTCCTGTTACGTTTCGCGCTGCATCAAAAGTGTTCCTCGTGAATCACCAACAAGCCCCCACCGCTACCCTTGTCAACTAATAACGAGCAGATTCCTACCGCCGAAGAAGCAAGCATAACACTGGCAATTATAATGAGGAGAAGCTCTTAGATTTTCTCCGATTCCCGTACAGCTATTAGGCCGGCTTCATCTCAATGGAAGCACACAAGTTACTTCTGCACAGTCTTAATACTCATTATTACGAGCAACTGGATATCTCACACCTAGTTTGGTTTCCGGCTCATCAGGGCCACTCGGTCAGCCTCAATGGCTGCAATCCTTACGATCAAGCTCACTCTGCTGCGCGAAATCTCACACGCCTCGCATCAGATCAGGAACTGCTCCAGGATGACTGCGGCTCCTACAACGACCCACTTAGTACTTTTCACGAGATCACCTCACACTATAGGGACGGCAGGAGGTTTTTTCCTCCCCCCCCCCCCCTTTCAACAGAAGCCCAACCGAGCTCAGGCAGTCGCATTAAGAATGATTAAAACCAAATCTTATCCCACACCTTTTGTGCTTAACAAAATTGACCAGGATTTTTCCGCGGAATGTAAAAGTTGTCGGCACACTCCGTGTCTATTTGATCATATGTTCTGGCTTTGCCCCAACCAAAGGGCTTCGGATCCCAACAGGGAGGAAGACTGGAGTCGGCGCATGTCCAGCGAAGTCATCCAAGGTCAACTCCTGACCGTCCGGAGAGCTCACGACATCGGGAAAGCCTTTGGCCTACTGATGCGTACGTGGGCGGAGCCACCGACTTCGCCTGGGGGCTTTTGCCCTCGGACCCTAGTTTCTATGGACCAAAATAAAGTTCTTGCCATGTCATGCCCCAGAATGGGTATACGTGCTCGAATAGACAAGCAGAACAAGAGACAAGAGGCTAGAGGTGAAGAAGTCGGCTACAGAAAATTGAAGAAGCCGGCTATATAGAAGTGACGTCAGCATCAAAAGCAGCTGAGTGTGGGTAAAGAACGGAAGTGAACAGAATGGGACCGGGGTGTGCATTGAGCGAGGAGCGTCATCCCGAGCATCGTCTTCGACTACAACTGAGCTGTTTGCTAT
Organism: Dermacentor silvarum; assembly: GCF_013339745.2. NCBI lineage: Eukaryota > Metazoa > Arthropoda > Arachnida > Ixodida > Ixodidae > Dermacentor > Dermacentor silvarum. The sequence goes on along the minus strand of NC_051156.1, from coordinate 169,383,335 downwards.
CCTGGTCTGCAATTCTGTTTCTAACATCGGCAAAAGACGCACAAATACGGGTTATCTTCAGTGACTCACAAGCAGCACTTGCGTCAATTAGCAACTAATATGCACTATCTATAAACACACCGCCAGTGTGCAAGACGTTTATTGTGGCGTTTGCCGAGCAATGAAGCAGGAGGACCATAAATAAATACCTTGTATTTTGGACGAGAGAGAGAGAGAGAAAAACATTTATTTAGACCATCGAGATCGTTGATCTTAAGGATGAGTATTTAGGACGAGAACTTTAGCTAACATTTGGCTGCAGTGTTTTGCATTGCGTCGCAAGAGGATAACGTAAGCTACCGAGCTTCAATGCACTCTCCTAGTCTATCGTCTTCACGTGATCTCACGGAGGCAGCTTCTCACCGTGCTAGTACCCGAACATAGCAGACACGACGTCGTCAGCGCATCATATTATCACGCGCTCATTGTTCTGCGTTTTGACTGTGGCCGATTTTCGCCACATTATCACTGATATCAATTTGTCGCTCGGCGCAAGACACGCCTGTCATGCTGTCATGCTGCTTGTTTACGCAGCTTCTCGACGTGCTATAGTGCCCCAAGCTGGCGCCCACGATGAAGTCAGTGCAAGCCATCTACATTTCGGCTGCAACACGTTCTTCGTGCCACCAGGGACCTGGTCTCGAGAAAAGGAGGCATTTCGCCGCTGTTGTCGAAGGCGAGCGCGTCGGCTGCTGCACGGTGAGTCGCAGCTGCTCCCAGCTGCTACACGTTAAAAGATAAATCACTAAAGCAAATGAGGCGCATTGTACGGATGTAATCAAGTGCATACCGGGATACTGTAACATACCCGGAAATACTCAGTGAAAAAAAAATCATTCGACGATTATACGGTACTCCCTAATGCGAAATTTGAGCGCAGCTGTACACGTACTTTCATTACGCGATATATTGGCTGGCGCGGACAATCTGTATCATGTGGGACGTTGCAAACGGAGCGAAGTGTGGCACGACGGCCTCGCTAATCGGTAGATCGCAGGAGGAAGCGCGTGAATGACGCGTGGGCGCGAATTACAGTAGCCGTCGCAGACAACCTCCGCTCATGCAGTGCTTTGTTTCCATACAGACGACGCGACGCGCGCTACTCTGGCGCCATCTCATAGCCATCGCCGCAAAGCCCCCCGTGCGCGGCAATACGCTTTTCCTCTCACGCTTTCGCCATATCCTCCTCCGCTTTCCGCCTCATGGTTCCGCTGTACCCCCCTCCTCGAGCTCTCTTCGCTCTCGCCGCTTTTTTCACCCCCCGCTGCGCTCCGCGTTCTCTCTTATCTTTCGTTGTGCTCGTTCGCTCGGCTTCGATGGTGCTTGTTTGTCCCTACTGTCAGGCTGTCAGTGCGAATTACTGCCTCCTAATGATAAAACGATGAGGTTAAATTTCACCTGAATTCGCTCTCACTGACAGCCAGAAGTGATGTAAAAGTCACATTGTTTTCCCGAGCTTTTATTGTTGCACTTAAGGTGAAAAAAGTCGCAGTTCCGCCCGAAAGGCGAAGCATCAATCGCTATAGCAAATTAGTAGAGAGCTATACGAAGTAAGGATAGTAGTTTTATCGGCTGCATAAACTTGGACACATTCGCTTACGAACTGAATTAGCAAGCATGTTGTTAGCGTGCACAAGCAAACATGAATATCACACTCGATGACCGCAGACAACCACTGTCAAAACGCTGGCGTGAGCAAGCGTGGTGGCAGCACGGAGGTTCGTGCGGTATATCGCTTTAACGGAACTGAGCGGCGAAAGCACAGCGCATACAAAGGTATAAGAGCCGTGTGGAGATCGCTTTCAAGATACGGTGCGCGCGGCAGCCCGCATCCGCGCAAAGTACAAGTACGCAGTTGGTGACAGAGTAGAAGCCGCACCACCTCCCTCCCGCGCTGCCTTCCCGCTTTCCCCCTTTTGCCTGCGAGATTGAGTCGCCAGTTCCCCTTGCACCCTGTCGCAAGATAAGAGTTTGGTGCCGTAGCTAAACGTCGCCTCCCCTTCCTCCCTGTCATCCACCCGCGGCCTTTCGCACGACAGAAGACGTCATGTGTGCTCTCCGCCTTGCGCTCGCTCTCCGTGAAAGCGCGCGTCCCTCGCGCGTTTTCACTCGCACATACAGCATACGGCGCGCGGTAACGATTTTATCGCCTTCGCATTTTATACGGAACTTCACGGCGACGGCGACGACGACGGCAGCGTTCCGCTTGAAGTGTCGAGTTTACTTCATGAAATGAAGTAAACTCGACCGACACACTCGTGCATAGCCGATCTTCAACACACAATAGCTCAGTTCAGCACCACCAGTCAGGGGGAGATTAGGCCCAGGGTCTTTGTCAGCACCACGAGTTTTGTTTCGCATGATATCTCACATTCAGTGCATTTATTTACGGCTGCCGAAGTCTTCTATAGCAGAACCAGATTATCTTTGAACGATTGGTAAAAATGGGTGCTCGATGTAGTCAGTATTAAATATCGCACACAACTTTTACATCGAGCAAAGGAAATTTGACTGCAATGCGCGATGCTTTACTCGCTGACGACAATAAGCTCTGCTCTGCTCGGCACACAGGCAAGACGTCAGGCGTTGTTTCTAAGTGCAAGACGGTAATAAATTAGCGGTAAAGATAAATTAGACGGCTATAAATTAGCGATAAAGGAGCAGCATTATACCACTGTTCTCGCGCTACAAACTTGTGCAAGAGATGAAGGCAAGCACAAAAGAAAGAACATTGTCCGACGTAAACCAAGCCACTATGACACATCGTTATCTAAGGGCCCAAGAATCGAGAAACACGCGTCAAATTGAAACCCAAGTATAACAGGACCAAAGCAAATGCAGTCACACGAGCCCTCCCAAAAGAGTTCAGAAAGAGTTACGTGTGGGAATCGCGTGACATCGTGTCTGCAGCATGACTGATTTGAGTTTTGTCGCTTGGTGATCAGTTTTGTAAGTTCGTTTTGGACAGTAAATTTGCATGATGCATCCGTCGCTTCAGGTATCCCTGCTTGATCGCTGCGTCGCGGCGTCATGGGCAAGTCATGGGGCTGGCGCGTCTGGACCCTGGCCGCGGCGCGGAAGAAGTAGTCGGTGCTCTGGTCGAAGCGATTGTTGCCCCTGATGTCGAACGTCGGGTTGCGGTCCGCGTTGCGGCGATTGTCACACCGCCTGCTCCAGTCCTCGCAGTCGATATCGAACAGGGCGAGGCCGACGTCGAGATCCCTGTTTTCGCGCATGATAAGGCATATCTGCGAAGAGACAGATAGAGACAACATACTGTATGCAGCTTTGGTATAGCACAGCGCAGCAGGCCTAGCCATGACTTTATATCGGAGAGTGTTTTTTTATTTTATTCATGCCTACTGATTTTCCTTGGTGTCCTTGCTGTCCCGAAAGCGTAATAAATGTGCAGTACAAGAAACAAATGAGAACAGCTAGCAAATATAGTAATCAATGCTACTGCTCTTTGTGATTAGCAGAGTGGTCAACTAGCAGAGTGTCACCTGCTAGTTGACAGGTCAACTAGCAGAGTGTCTTTCCCAAAAGCCCGTGGTGTCATGATCCCCAGACCGGTACGATCTTTAAGCCTTCTTTTTGAGAGAACCGGATACTATCTGATATATATTAGCTTGCACATGCCAACGCTTCATCCTAAATGAGTCACGGATGCCACAACATTAGAAGTTTATGAGGAAACGTCGAACCTTTGTCGTTATAGTGGCGGACGATTCAAATGTGGCCAGGAGAACGTCACTGCCTTCTGGCATGGATATCATAGTCAACTGCTTTCTGTCCATGGTTCGATTTACGTAGACATTGAGTGGGTCCTGGCAGAACTGCAACAGCGTAAACAGAACGAATCATATGGCATGAACGTGGTGACACGTACTTTGCGCGAAGATTAAATACTGTAGGCTCCACTTGTAGGCTCCAATTGCGTTATGCTACAGAGAATGTTGGAGGGTCAGGAAACCTTGTCAGCATCATAAATATTCGGTTTTCGCTGCGCAGTCACTCCTCGGAGTGTTGGGGAAGTGATTTGTGGGGACGCGGAAACGATTCGTCATGTTTTTTGTCAGTGCCCACAATACAGGGTGCAGAGACAATCGCTTTCCGTCGTGCTGAACCAGTTGGACGACCAGCCTTTATCGGAAGAAAGAATTCTACAACATCGACGCGACTCAACATCGTATCAGAATGCCGTGCAAATGCTCCTGCGCTTCCTGAAGTCCACTGGCCTGTGTGAACGTCTGTGATCGGAACGCCTCTTCTGTTACCTATGCCTGTGTTCTGTGTGTGTTTTTTTCACTCTCTCTCTCTCTTTGCACTCTCTCCAACCCCTTTAGCCCCCAACCCAGTGTAGGGTAGCGAACCATAAACTCACTTCTGGTTAACCCCCCTGCCTTTCCTCTCTCGCTTGCTCTCTTGTGGGAGGAAACGCCCACCTTCCTTAAGCGCTGGAGTTTAAAGCTGATGGGAGCGTTAACTGGCCAGCGGTAAGCAAGAGACGTTTACAGTATTGGTGGGGAAAAAATGAAGGGAAGATATAGAGCCGGGGCCGTAACTGGCGTAGACAGCCTTACAATACAAAGATGGCGGTTTTAATAAACATATATTATAAAGTAGAAATAGACAAAATGATAAACTGCCATAACTGTAGTTAAAGTTGATTAGCTTAACCAGGCTAAGCGACTTTCGCCACTTTTATTTAAAGAGAAGGTCATTAAAGATCATCATCATCATTTAGTCGAAGTGTAGTCGTGTCGAGTGGAGAAACGTTCTAGAATAAGGGGTAGAGTTACACCCCTTGGAACACTGTAGAAGCTCCTTAGGCCGGCATATGTTTTCATCTAAAGTGAGCATCGTCGGCCGACTCACGGCGGACATGGTGTTCGGAGGCTCCTGGTGGTCGACGCAGGGCGCGTACAGTTTCCGCGAAGACTTGATCATGTACAAACGCGTGCACATTGACATCGAGACGGCCAACGACGGGTAGGCATTCCACTCCGTCTGGTTGCCGATCACCTCCATGGTCTTTTTCTGGGGTAGTCGTAAGCGCGGCCGTGAAAATTGAAGGTGGGTGGTACAGGTAGAAAGTTTCGTATACCAAGAGCACTACAACAAAATACGGCGCTGCAATCCGCCAGTTATACGGGTAAACAACCATGCGTTTAGACACCGTGTAGAAACCGTAGAAAGTACAGTATGCATGCACTGTTCGATGGCTTAATGCGGCTTTGTTTAGAAAGCACGCTGAAGCTTCTATATTGTTATGTGCTGAGCGGGCCCGCCACGTTTCCTTCCTGATGTTAAGCGTTTAACGTTACAAATAATTCATGTCGTGGTAACTTTTCACTCGATAAATTAATGAGGAAGCTTACAGGTATATGACTCGCTAGATCCATATGACTTTTAGAGTGTACTATTTGGCAACTCGTTTCCGATATTCTGAACAATTCCATTTTCGGTGGCGTTGTGAAAAACAGTCGAATAGTAGCACTGAGAGTAAAATGAGGGAAACATTTGCCATAAATCTACTTGCGACGACAAAATTATCCTTGAACAGCCTAACACGAGAAGTGAGAATGACATTCCAAGCAGGAAGGACGGTGCCTCGGCAAGTAACCCCCCCCCCCCCCCCCTATACTACCCATAATTCATATCACGGAGGAAGAAAGTGAAAAACTGGATGAGCAACAATACTGTCAGAGAGCGCGGCAACTAATGCAATCCTTGCCCTGGTAATCCTAGTGTAAAGCCCTATCTCGGTGCAATGTATGCCAACGTGAAAGCACTTAATTGTCATTCAAAGAACGATTACAACTGAAGTACAAGTTAATCGGAACGTGGTTTGGGGGCCTTGCACGTGCTGAATTGTTATCGTAATCAATAAAATGTCGCGTGGTATTGTTTTCCTTTAATTTCACAGCGAAAAGTTACACTTCACGGTATGGAACGCGAGGTAGAGCTTTCGTCGAAGTGAATAGTGTGCATAATTAGATAGACATCGTAATTTAACAGCGGAAAGTGAACACGACGCATACTTTACACACCCAGAGCAATAAATCGTATACTCATTGCTATAGTTAGTGCTTGCGCCCGTATAGCGTCGGCATTCACTGTCCCATTGGTCATCCATGTGTTTTATACACATGGACATGGCTCTCTATAGACACCTTTTTTTACAGTTTAGGGTTAATCTTGTCACGTGTTGAAGGTCGTTGAGCAGCACAAAATAAGACAAAACAGACGGGGATCAGACAACAAAGCACTGTTCTTTTAAAACAAACGTAGTCTGCCGGTCAGACTACGTTTGCCGATAGGTAGTGCTCAGCGGCTTCGGAAGTTGCCTCGAGTTTGACTGAAGGCTGCGCGCTGGGTACTACGTAGGCTTGGCGCTCACCATGCCCAGCAGGTGGAACTCGTTCCTGTCCGGCGGCACATCGTAGGGCGCCGCTCCCGTGACCCAGCAATCCGGGTACCGGGGGGCGGCGAACTCGTCCCTCGATATGTGCGTCAGCGGTATCAGGCCGTCCACCATGAATGTACTGTGGCGGGTACGACGAGAGCAAGGACCAGACGATACCGAGAAGGGATAAACACGGGGAAGAAATTACGAAAGACACGCGCAGAAGAAAAACAGAATGCGTACGCCACCTCTCTTCACTCTGAATAGGTGCTTTTCACCACTACCACCACAACCGTGATAATTGCCCCCTTGAAGCAACAGACAAAAGAAGCAGCACGGAATGCTCGTGCTATTTCTGCTGCGCATCCCTTCAGCTGATGGTTATCATGACTGCACATAACTAAACTCCACCTCCCGAGTCGTTTGCAGCACTGTCGAAGGTACGAGGCGAACACAGGCAATATCCTGGCGCATCGGAATGTAGTTCCGGGCGTAACTGTCGGATTATTGGCGGGATTAGATAGTTTTGTTGCTTGCTTGGTACATCGTACGTGACAGCCATACGTGACATGTTAGGGCACTTGCGCATGCCCGCTTGCACATATCGTGAATTCAGCAGCTGCTGAGCACACGATGAAGCGCGGATGAACACATCTTGAGGGGCATTCGGCCTTGCTATTGGCAAGGCCGACTGACTGGAGGCTGCTCAGTGTACATGGGCCACGAAAGCGTAAGGATAAAGAGACACTATAAATGCACAGTCATGACTGTCAGCCTTTCTTAATATCGTTTATTAACGGAGAAAGTAAAGGTGGTGACACATATTTCAAATATAACTTCGTCGCATAGGGGTTATTGTGATGTCAGATATTACAAGGTGTTTTCGCATGTTTGGATCCTTTCTGTGCCTGAAAATTCTGCAAGTGCGTTCAGGCTGATCATTCTGTTTGTTTTAAATTGCAGTGTTAATGCTCCTTTTTATCGCCAAAAAATTAACTTGCCCCGAGCAGATTCTTTCAAAATTTATGACCTCAAGGAGAACGGTGAGTTATTTTGAAGGTCTATATCCCTGCCACCTGCATTTCGTTTTTGCGTCCTTTATGGCATATCAGTACAAGACTGCAATCTACTTGCAGTGCAAAAGCGTGCACTGTAGTAATCTAGCCAAATAACATATTGTCAGTTTAGTTACTTCAATTTCTTGCGCTAAACATCTTATGCCTGCCGTGGTCGGGAAGGTGTCTTGGCTGCACAAGCAACATTTAATCACAAATGTTCGCGTTAGTTTCCACCCTGGAACCTGCCCATATATCTGCGTGACTTATGAAACGTTATTGTACTTGAGTATACGTTTATTCTGAGAATAAAATACAAAATTAGTAGTTCTGGAAACACACACACACATAATAAAAGTCTGCCGCTTCTCAACGCAAGCGCAAACTATGCCATAAACATAAAGTTGAGAGCACCAATCTCCCTGTGATTGCGAAATGCGCTGGTATCGACAAGTGTTAGCAAAGCGGCGATACTTCAGTAAATGCATAACCGCAATATCGGACAACGTGTGCGGTATCAGCAGCGCTATAGTACTGGTATGTTGGGGCGCTGTACGTCGTAACCAACAATGAACCAGAAATATTCTGAAGTCACAGAAGCTCTGCTCTTTAAAGAAAAGAAAGATGCTATTAAAAATAAACGATGCAAAGATACCTTCGCTATGGCTATGTATATCTGCCGACACGTTTACGCCAGCAGGCAAGCGGAATGAAGGTGAATGTTGCCATAACGGTGCCGCGTTCTTTGGCTTCAGATGTAGCTACTAATACTGCTGATCGCTTTTGAGCCTTTCTTGTGAGCTTGTAATAAGTCTACGCTAGTGACTATCCGCGCTGCTAAATTTCCCTCTTCATGTAGCAGCAATCTCAGCGCCTTCAGCATCGTATATAGCATTCCCTCACTGAAATGTTTAGTAATGCTGACCTCAACTCTTCGGCGATGTGCCTGAGGAAAGGCGCCATGTTCTGCGGCCACAGGCGGAAGCCCAAGACGACGAATCCTCGCTCGGGTGATGAGGACGTCGGGTAGTCTTCCTCCAGCCTCTGCTTGCTCGGCCCTCAGCGCCTACAGACCGAGCAAGGAGAAGCGAGGAAATTTATTTATTTATTTATTATTTATTTATTTATTTATTTATTTATTATTATTTATTTATTATTTATTTATTATTTATTTATTTATTTTATTTATTTATTTATTTATTTATTTATTTATTTATTTCGGGAAGGATGGCTCGTGGCTAAACTGTGAAAGAGAGATGAGTTAATGGAACTTGAAATGAGGCGTGGTACAGGTGGATCAAGCGAGGAAAACAAAAAAAAAAACATTGTAGAAGGCCGGCAGTGAACGATGACAACTTTGCGCTGTTAAGGAGTCAATGGTCTTCTACGTGCCACATCTATGCAGCTGGCCTCTGAGAGACGCCGAGTAGTGAACGCCTATGAATTCTCGCATAAAACTTAAGTACCAATTCCAAACAAAAAATTTCCCCCCAAAATTATACTTTTGCATTCGTGCTGTACAAGCCGCACACCCCTAGATAGCTCAGTAGCCCCCCCCCCCACCCCCCCCACCTCCCGATAAATTAGGGGCATGAATTGACCGTTTTCTTGAGGAAAGGCAGCAACTAAGCTTACATGGCCACATCGAGTAACTAGCGGTTAGTCACTCGTCGAAGCGCTTGTAATTGCCAGTGTCAGATATCATGAGTCCCATGACGTAACGCTTTTCCAATCTGTATTTATTCCAATCTCACGATGTCAAATTTGCGCAACCGCCGACGCAAGGGTTCGGGCACTGACCGCAGCGTGTTTGAACCGCCCAATCAAACGCTCCCTTCTATTTATAGATCAATTTTGTTTGCTTTTAGAGCGAATACCATTGCTTCCCTTGACATGTTTTTCTTATTTAATTGACTGACGAGAGGCGAGGAGCCGCAGAAATGGAGAGGGGTTTCCGTGGGGATTAGCTAGCGCAGTAAAAGTATATAATCTGATGAGGAGGATGGAGGCGGCGCCTGCTATTGACCCGCCTTCACTTTTTTTTTAGCTTACGGTGGTCGAAAAATCGCGGTGGCGTATAACGGAAGGTTTAAAAATGCCACTAAAAACGGATGCTCAGAAAACAAGAGTTGGCGGTGGCGATGGTCGTATATGCGCCGAAAGGGCTAGACAACGTTTTAATGCCACGCAAGAATGTTTATTATACGCAATAAATCAGTTTCTCGCGGGCAGCTCCGAGTATAGCTGCAGTCGCAGAGCGATCGGTACACATCCGTGTTCTTTTCTGATCGGGGCAGCCTCCGGATATTCCGCCGAAAATTCCAGTTTTGTTCGGCATATGAATGCTTCTTGAATGCGTACAGTCACTTTGACGCGGGTGAGTGTTTCGTGGTTTTGTAACGTCGCATTACAGACAGGCGAAGTGGGCGCAGCCCGAAAAACACCTTTACCAATTCGTGGAACTCTTTGGTGAGAAATTTGTACATAGAAAGGAATGTGTTTCATTTGTTCAGTCTAA